>NC_028638.1:22691808-22776419 GCF_001406875.1 Solanum pennellii
GAGGTGTTCTTTTTTGTGGAGCTTTGAACTCAACTCTTGTCCAGAGTTGTTTAGTTATACTTAGTGAAGGCTGATGTATCCTGGAGGGGACAAGTCAAAGAGGACTACTGCTGGACCGGTGAAAACATTTGCTGCAGTGGGCTTGAATCTCCTTAAAGAGAGCGAGATATCCGCGCCTCAGCCTGAAGAGATTACTTTCTTCATTTTATTTTCAATTGTAATCTTGCAATTTTATTATCTTGTAAGTTTTTTCACTAACAGAAACTAAAAAGTTAATAAGGGGTATGAACATACAAGCTGAAAAAATTCATACTTGTGTCAATGCATGCATGATTTATTGGGGAGAGGATAGTGAACTTGTAAATAGCAGGTTTTGTAGACATCCCAAGTATAACCTACGAGTAAAAGATCTGTTATGAAGAAAAATCCTTCATACATGCGATGACATGCTGAAAATGTTGTTGAGGAAGGTGCGATGTGTCACTGTTCTGATGCACCTGTATGAAAGCACTTTGATATGATGCATCCAATTTTTCAGAGGAGAGTCGTAATGTTAGATTGGGACTGTCCACTGACAAGTTTCAGCCATTTGGTCAAATAGGAAAGCAATATTCATGTTGGCAATAATACACCATACAACTTGCCTCCTTGATGTGTATGAATGATCCATATCTATTGTTATCTGTTATAGTTCCTGGACAAAAGATTCCTAAGAAGCAACTAGATGATATCTCTAAGAAGCAAAATTTTCAAACGTGAGCTGCTTTGATATGGACTTTCCTACATATTCCATGTTGTCTTGATGGAGTACTGCAGGCAGGCTAGCATGTCCATATTTAATGGAAATTCTAATGCTTTTACTTTGACATAAGGAGGTAAGTAGTCGAGGTTTGACAACCACCGTAAGTTGCTTCAATTAAATCATCCGTACAGAAAGGATAAGAACTCATTTAGAAAAAACAGGGTAGTAACCGTGCAGCCTACCACTTTATGGTATGGGAAGATGTCTTCAAAGAGATAGAAGAACTAGGACCTATAGGTAATACTATTTGGGGGTAATATTATTAATAATCATATTAGTAAATTTTTTGGTTTAAAAAAGAGAATCATATTCTGGGATTTGTCATATTGGAGTACCAATCTCATTAGGCATATTCTAGAGGTAATGCACATTGAGAAGAACTTCTTTGAGAATTTGTTCAACAAAGTACTGGAGGTAGTTGGTAAAACAAAAATAATCCCAAATCAAGAGAAAACTTGAAAAAGTTCTGTCAACGACCTGAATTACATTTTGTTGATGGAAAGTACCCGAAATCTATTTACACACTAAATGAAGAGTCAAAAAAATTATTCTATGAATAGGTGAAAAATATAGAATTTCCTGATTGATATGTCTCGAATATAGGAAGGTTTGTAGACATGAAAACAACACAAGTTATTCGGTATGAATTAAGTCACAATTGTCATGTACTTATGCAATGATTGGTACCTATTGCATTGCGTGAGCTATTACCCAAAAAAGTGTAGGAAGCACATACTGACATGAGCCTTTTGTGTAGGTATATCACTTCTACATTAATTCGTGAAGAGGATATAGTAAGACCACAACAAGAAATACCTGAAATACTTTGTAAAGTAGAGCGTGTATTCCCTCCTATCTTTTTTGGCTCAATGGAGCATCTCGGTGTGCATCTTGCTTACGAAGCAATGGTAGCTGGTCTGGTACAATATCGATGGATGTACCCATTTGAGCGGTAAGAATTAATTTATATATTCAAATACTTAAACTTATTTATTTTATCACCAAGAGATAATAAAAATCTTAGGGAGAAGCCAACCAACAACCTTCCCTTCTAATACAACGCCTAAATAACTTTACAATCCTTATGACAATCCTAATCAATATCTGTAATATGAAGTATATAATCTAATTAAACAGAAATTGAAAGCTCAAATAACCTCTTGTTTCTTCTTAAATAGATGCATAGGTCAGTCTTGACAGCATGAAATAGTATGACAAAAGATTTTTACAAGGATTTTCTTTTTCGAAACCTCTTAGAGTTTATAAGTAAATGATATTTATACTTCACCCATATGATCTGTTTGAATATATAAATTGATAATCTTTCAGAATTTTTACATGTGAAACATCTTCCTTATCATCAAAGAAAAATATCAGGCAACTCTATGTGATCTAGTAGCCTCCTGTCATTTATATAGTGTGTATGGAACCAATTAATTTATCGTTTTTCCTTGTTCTAACTCAATAAAAACAACAGTTTTCTTGTTGCAGCTTTATTCAAGGTCTTTAAATATTTATTCAAGCCTCTTGAACCCGTAGGAAGAGTCACCTTGTCCCAGACTACAAGTTTCCTTTTAGTAATATTGGTTTTACCTGTTTATAAATATTTCCTACACATAGTTTCGATGAGATTAATAAACTTTTGTGGTTGCAAAAACAGAGGTGTCATGTATGCTGGATACAACAAATTACTGCTCTAATTGACTAGCCTCCCAACATATGATAATTTTTATCATGTATTTATTTAACCTTTAATTTGGTTTATTAAATAAAAAAACGTATGTGAAAGCAATTAAGTTTGTGATTAATGAATCATTTAAAAAATGAGAAATTTGATGTGTGCACTGCTATAAATTACGGGAGATGTTCTAAAAATATTGACTAATCATGTCTAGCTATCAAGTTAGTGATCTTTATTATAATTTTATCTACTAAAGGTTTGGTTTGCAAAATTGTCATCCTTTCGGTAAAAAAAAAGAACTCCTAAGTATTTAAATTGTAAGTTACCTATTTAATAATACAAAACCCTCGACATGCAATTTCTTTCATCTGTCCCTAACCACATAATTAGACTTGGCTATTTCATTACTTTGTTTTCATTATTATGAGTGACTAATGCCTTGAGCTTTTGTGATATTTTTAGAAATCTCCAAAAATATAAATATAATGTTCGAAAAAAGGCAAGTGTTGAAGGATGCATATGGAACACACATATAATTGAGGAAGCTTCATCATTTTGTTCACACTACTTCGAGCCTCATGTTTACAAAAGTCATTAAAATGTGCCACAAAATGACGATGGTGGCATGGATAAAAAAGATGGATACAATGATAATCTTTCTATATTCACCTATCAAGGTAGGAGATTTGAGGAACTAAATCGTAGATATCTTACTGATGAGTCCACAATTTGGACTCATTTACGGATACATTTTGATAGGCTTAGTGTCCTCCAATGCATATTGGTCTTGAAACTGATAATATACCTTGAGTTTTAGGTATATATACTTGGAGAAAAAACATGAACACAATCACGCAAAAAGGAACAGAAGCAACTGAAATAGCGAAGAAGTGAAGACCTGAGGATCGCCGAACCCATTGGGTATTGCTGCCAAAAGGTCCCATCCTCGCTTTTAATTTAAGTGAGATGAGACCAGAAGCAAAGGACCAAATTGGCGGTGAAAAGGAGCAGTCGGTGTGTGGCAGAACAGTTCCGCGAAGTAGTACGATGTCGCCAAATGATCCAAAACACGAAGATGTTGTAGGCTAAAGTAAAATGGCTATTAATATACCAAAAGGCGGATCGCCGAGTTGATAGGTGATATCGACTAACACCTCCAAGTGGTCCTTCACAACACAACTTTTCTGAAAACTATAAATACATGTTAATGTTTTTAGCTTTGTATCGATTTCTATAGTATTTAATAGTAATTTTTAGACCTAGCTTCTATTTTAAGTTTCTTAGAGCTCTTGGAAAAATTCTCTTAAACCTTGGAGAATTGAAGATTCTCATCTTGAAAAAATTCGATGTGGGTGTTGAAAATTCTTTATCCTAGACTTGATTGAAGTAGGAATAAATCATACCTAGTTGATGTCACTTCAATTTTGTATCGTTTTCTTCCTTCTCTTTATGTCTAGCTAATACCCCAATTCTTGAGTTGTGATTTTGTAAATATGAGGTAAATCTATTGTTGGGTGTTTCTTATTGTGGGTATATTCACTACTTAAATGTGATTTCACTTAGTAGTTGTGTTTGAACTAAATGAGGTTGTCGTTGCAAATACGATTTCACCTTAATTGTTTTTGGTTTGCTCGAGAGAGGTTTTAAAACAAAGACTACTAAGTTGATAGCCGGTGGTTATCAGCTCAAGAAAGTGAATCCTTGCCCCTTTCCCAAACTTTCAGTTCTAGAGAGTTATTTGGCTAAGGCGAATGTTTTGCTTAAAGGTTGCAACTCAGTGTTTTAGAGAAACTGAGTTGATTTGGGGGTAAGTTGCTCGATTGAGAATTTACTCCCACTAAAGTCTATCCTAGTAACATATATTTAGCAATGTACTATCAGTAGCAACTACCATTCGAGGTGTTTTATCTCATATTCCGGTCACATCCTAAGAATCAAATTTCCCCATTAGTCTCTCGTATTCTTTTTACCATTTTTGTTGTGAAATTTGATTACAAAACCCCCGACCTTTGTTTCACCCCCCTTTAATTTGTTATGTTTTTATTCGATAATTTCTTGTAGCTATGACGAACATAACTTGATTTGTGCTTGGCTAAAATATTCTCAGTACCACTCCCTATGGAAATGATCCCAACCGTTACTTGGGTTATATAATAATTGACGATCGTCAATACTTAGTATTGGATGAATTATATTTGTGATGTCAGCGATTAAAATGGCTCCACTGGCGGAGAGTGGTATCACTTGAGAATTTTTGCTTGTGTAGAAATTTTGCATTTGTTAGTTGTAGTTTTATCTTCGTTTTTAGCTTTATTTTGTTTGTTTATGTGTTGAAATAGAAAAATGAGTATGAGGAATCATTATGGGTATCAGACGGATTACCCTCTTCTGAAACTTTTGAACCTTAGGGACAATATCCTAACATTTATACAAGTAGGGGATGAGACCATTTAAGAAATGTGACTGAAATTTCAAGCAGTGCTTCAACCATTCCCAACTCATGGGATGATCGATAAAGTGCTATTGGAGTGCTCCTATAGGGACTTGGACCTGAAAAAGAAGTATTGTTGACCAACTTTTCAGGGGTAGTTTGCTACATCAACCCTACGAAGAAGTAGCCAAGTATTTTATGACATGATTGAAGTCAACAAGGATATAAAAAAGAAACAATAATGGTACGCACTAGTATCTCAAGTGAATTTCCTATCCAAAAGAGTCATGTAATTAGAGGCAGTCCACAAGGAATGACAAGCACTTCTCACTTGCGAGTGTAAAAAAGGAAAGAAGCAGGAAGGTGTACAAAATGACGATGGCCTCATACTCATTCAACAAAAAGTCGAATAACAAGATAGGGTATTTAATGAGATAAAAAGAGAAAATCGAAATGCTGAATCAAACAACAATTTCGAACTCCATGACTTTTCGACTACAAGATGCCCCAATAAATTATTCGATATCAAGTTTCTATATGCCGTTTGCCGAGGATTTTCCTAGTGACACTAGGTTTACTCCGAAGATGAGGAATAGGTGTTGACTTGTGTCATGCCACAGAGCTAACTACGACGTTGTTTGGGAGGCAAATCAATACCTTTTATTGCTTTTTATCATTTTAAAAATAATGGTGTTTTGGTTGTGCAGGCTGAAACATGGCAAGTTCTAGGAAAAAAAGAAGTTTAGCGAGTAGAAAGTTTCCTTTGTGGATTCACCGAAGATGTCAGCGATCCCGGTCTAGTTTGCCGTTGGACTTAAGAACAAATTTACCCTACATTCTGTATAACTCAGTGAGCCCAAGAGATTATTGGAGTCACCAATCAGTTCGGAGATCCAACCCTTACCTCTGTTTTGATTTCCAAAATTATATGCAGTTGTGAAAACATTGGCTAGGTAAGTGACTACTCGGAGTTTCACTGAGTTTTTTGGCAATAACAACTAATGTCACAAAATGTGTACGAACTGGACAATGTTTGAAATCAAAGATTTAAATTTCTCAAACTCCTTTCAATTCCCTCACTTATCATTCCTGAAATTGACACTTGCACCTACACTTTTATATCTCTGCAGATTGCATCTGCATTGTCTTTTTGTTATTGTGTTGTGCTCGGATTTGGATTGGATTTCCGCCTAGCATCTAAAATACATATTAATTTGCACCAAAGGTTGGTTTCCAATTTAGTTATGTCAAATTTTGTACTCAAATGCAAAGCATTATCTTGTTTATGTGTGTTCGATCTATCAAATTTTGTACTCAAATGCAAAAGAATTATCTTGTTGATGTGTGTTGGATCTCTCTGGTAGGATTAGAATCGTTATTTACAAATTTGAATATACTAATATTTCCCGTACTAAGTTAAAAAGTTTATTCTTGAAGAATGTTGGGTTGTGAATAATTGTTACTAGGTCTAAGCTTAATTTGAGTTGTGTGTGCCTCAATTTTGCTTTCAAGGGTTGCGAGGTTGAATTTAGGATTTTGGATTTAAAATGGCCACGATGAGATGTTTGGTGAGTTGTGCCGAGCTAGCCGAACCACTGACAGTTTGCCTTACGTCCCCATCTCGCCTTTAATTACATGCTAAATGAATTGTTGGATTATGTAACTTTCAGTACGATGTCTGATGTCGTCGAGAGCATTTAGCATCTCACAAAAAGGGCTGTTCTTCTCCCCTTATCTGTACCACTGTATCGTCAGTACACTGCACTCAGTGAATCTCCTAAGTGGTTGTGTCACTCGCCTACTGTTTTGGCAAAGTGTTTCGACATCTAAACTTAAATTCTTCTGTTTAAATAGATTCTAAATCTTTTTAGAAGTTCTAGCAGATATTGCCAGAACCAAAGTAGATTGGAGAATTATGCCATTCCGACAAATCAGAGCAAAGAATTTCAGGAAGAATAAAAAGGAAAAAACATCTTCCCAAAGCAGATAACGAGAGCAAAAAGCCGAGTTCCAGCAAGTCAGTTGTTACAGAATCTTCTCAAGCAGCTTTGGGGGCTATAGTCTTATACCAGGCCGAAAATCGAGCACTTATGTTCAGAGAGATGGAGTGACTCTGTAGACATGATCCACTTTTTACTTTCCACTTTGTGATTCTCTATGCTTACTCTTGATTTTTTTTTTTAGCATTTATGGACAAATATATGTTGATTGTGGTGTGGCGAAGCCCACCTGTGTGCGACTCTTATTTATTTGATGTTTTGTTGTTACATTTGGGCTGTTCTGTCTTAAATTGTGTTTTATATTTCTTTTCGCGAATGTTTTATCTTGTGTCTCATTTTGTTTAAATTGCAAATATTTTGACCCGTCTGAGAATTTTTCTTCTTTTTGGCACCTCTTCCATGTACTTGAATGTGGCTGATCTTAGGTAAGTTTGAGCCTCAGTTTTTGAATATCAATGACTTGGATAGTGATTAAAATCAAACGAAGATCCATGTATGGATAAAACGAGGCCAAATGAAGTTGCGTAGACAATATGTGAAATCTTTGAATCTCATTGTGATTAGCCAATTATCAAATTGATCTTCTTGCAATGAACATTCCACACTTGAAAAAAGTGTGGAGTCTTGTTTACTTTAGTGTCAATGCTTTGTGTGATGAGCTTACAGTGGACCATGAATGATGACAACTAGAATTGCCCTGTTAGTCCAGTTGACTAAGTGATATGAACTCATGATATGATGTTAGGCGCCATCGAAAGAGTATGAACCAATTCAAAATATACTTCTTTTATGACTTACGTTGTGAGTGTGCGAACCTTTTTTTAACACCCCTTGAGCCAAACCTTCCTTTAGATGAAACTTGACGAAAACATGACCTCTCTTAATCATCTACCCATAATCCTCCTTATTTGTGGTTGATTGAAGATGCAACTTAGACCAAAAGCCTAAGTTAGAGGTTTGGTGAAAAGAGAAGGCAAGTTAAAAAGTTCAACAATAGTCTGGGGCGTCCCAAGATCCGATCATTTTTGTCTGATTTCTCTTGCACTGCCCTTCCCAATGGGTTTCGAAGATAAAAATCCTTTATTGATTAGCCCATAAACTGACCTAGGTAAATCCATGAACTCCATTGGATTATTCCTTCTGACTAAGCATATGAACCATGAATTGTCTTAATAAGATAATTCAATCAATCCCTTGTTTTGAAAGAACTCTTCTTTAACCCATGGTGTTGAGAAAAATAGAACCCCTCTGTACAAAAAAAAAGAAAGAAAGAAAGGGAAAAAGAGAAAAAAAAATGAAAAATAGAAAGTCATGGAATAAAATTATGAAAAAACACAAAGAAAATGAGTCTTCCGAACAATCAATGGAAAGTGAATAAAGGGATTACTTGTGAGCACTAGAGAAAAGAGTCAAGGAAGGAAAAAGGAAGTGCTATGAGCACCACATCTCACGTGGATAAAAATCACTGAGCTGAAGTGATCATACATATACACTCAACTGCGTTAGAAACCTTAAAAATACCTTTTTAATCTTGTCTAAGCTGAAACATTAGTTGATTGGAAAATACAGGCAAACATACGGGTTATATCATGCATTGTATTCATCTTTGTGAGTATGAGCATTACAATTGATTTTGGAACTTTAAAATATGTACCATTGTGTGTGAATATGGAATCGTTCTTTAAGTGAGAGAATTGGATCACTTTGGTGGAGCTTGAACTTGCCTTTGATGCAAGTACCATGTGGATTATTAGATGATTATTTTTGACACAATCACACAATATGTGGAGTATTATATGATTATTTTTTTATGACATCACCGATCACTTACTTAAGAACAACTTAAAGCAGCTCATATTTATTTTTTACTAATTGTAGAGAAGTGCACCCATATGTGGAGTAAGATTTCAAACGTATGCTTTTATTTATACTCTAAGATCATCAGAAAAAACGTACATATTGTTTTTATTTAAGTAATGCAATGGAATTTTATTGACTCTCTTCACAAAAAATTTCCACAAATCACAGAGCAGGAAGTGGATAGGAAACATGATGAGTGATTTGCATCATAGTGCACAAGATATGTGAGAAGTTGTAGAATATCTTTCCATCTGTACTTCACTTATAAGAAACTCTAATATATTTTAATTTGATAAGACCGAGCCCACATAGATAATCACTTCATCAAGATGTTTGAAGAAAGTCCATGTCGATCAGTAAAGCCATACACTAGTTATAATATCAACGACTTTAAAATTTACACTAAAGGAAGTAGTTAGTCTATAGTATCTAATAACAATGGATTTTGCATAAAAGGAACAAATTATAGTGAAAATGAGAATGACTACTATGGTATGCTTACTGAAATTCTTGAATTGGAGTACAAGGGCAGTACACAAACTAAAAGAACTGTTCTATTTAAATGAGAATGGTATGAACCCACACCAAACATAGAAATGAAGATTCACCCACAATATAAAATTGTGGATATCAATAACAGAAGAAAATTGAGGAAGTATGAACCATTTGTTTTGGCGATGCAAGCGGCTCAAGTGTATTATGCTACATATCCTAGCTTACGACATGATAAGAGTGATATAACACATCGAAAAATTTTGAGCTAAGACTTGAACCATCCTTCATAGTGAGAAAGTTTTTTTAAACGAATTTAAAATTTCTTTAGTATTAAGGTCAGTTCTTTAGTATTAAGGTCAGGTGACTGGATGTAGCACCTTGAGTTCTAAAAGAACAAAATTGGAAATAAGAAAAATCTGAAATTCGGAGAGTTAAGCTAAGTATGAGTTTTGTGTAAACTTCAAACATCCATAAATCCTATAAAAGGATGAGTTACGTGTGAATCAAAATACCTTAGGAAAGATATTTATATTATCTTTCTAATGCCACTGAGTTCTCTGAGTTTCGAGTTTGTATGAGGGAGATAAGTCCATTTGAGGTTGGGCTGTCTAGATAAAAAAAAGTCAAAACTACATTTTTGAGGGGTGTTTTGGTTCTTTTCCTTACCCAATCGAATTTAATTAATTTTTAGTAATATTTAAGGGGTATATTTTAATTAGGTTCAGTTCTATAATACTAATATATGCCTTGGTTTTTTTTTTTTGAGATATCAAGAAGATAAAAGAGGAGAAGAAAAGGAGAGAATAAGAGAGGATCAAGCGTTCGTCAAGATTCTTACAAGTTGTTGGAGAATTTCGCAATGAGTTTAATTCCTAAGAGGTATTTAAGCTTACATAGTGTTGGTTTTATTCAACAACACATCAAATATTTTTTTTTCAACGTAATTTCCATTCTCAAAAAGTTGAAGGAGTTAAGTTCTTGACAAGTGTTCTTTCGGCTCATTCTAGATCCTATTTTTTTAAGGTTTTGATGATTTACACAGATTAAAGTAATTGGTTTTGATGGATTAGTGTGTATTTAGGTTAAATAATTTAATCTAAGAAAAACATGAGAAAAGAAATTTCTTAAAAGAGATTTAGGATCAAACGAGAGGCAAAATTCGTCGAGCTTACAATGGGAAGAGGCTGGCGCGTCGTGCTCCTGATGCGCACAAAGGGCTATGCGATGTCCCTGCACACCAACCATATGGAGATTCAGATGTTAGGGGCTGGCTCCCCATGCCCAAAACGTGCCACGATCACTTGCCCCCACTCTTTTTCCATTAGTTGTCCCGTTTGAGTTGATTTAAAGTGTATCTTCACTCCCTTAAATTCACAATTCGAATTCTAGGTAAAGTTAAAAGTTTAGTCTTAAGATTTCTTCCGATCATTTTGAGAGAGTCACTTTGAATCCTTTTTAGGATTCTTCTACAATTTGTAATAATTTGTTTCAAGACTCGAGAAAGTGTCTATAAGGGTGAGGGCAATATATTCACGAGTTCACTTTATCATCACAATATGTTTCGTATCGTAAACCATAACTCTTGAATTCATAACTTACATTCTAGAGAGAGTTAAAAGTAGAGTTCAAGGAAGACTTTGAGTTCAATTATGAATCCTTTGAGATCCATCATCGCTTTGAGTTATGCTTTGAGTAAGTAAGTATGAGAATAGAAGAGTCGTATACATGAGTTACTTATTGATATTTTGACCCATGAGTTGAGTTATTAATGCCCCTAACTTCCACAATAAATTCCTTAAATTAAGTAACATTGAGAGGGGTGATATCTCCAAGTTCTAAGTTTTTAGCATTAAATTCCTAATATCCTTTGATATTGTATTTCTAATCATGGGACTATTACATGTTACCCATAAAGTCTTTGAGTTGAAATTTTCATGTCCATAAATCTTGATATGAGAACTATATTTGAATCCTTGAGTTGAGTAGTTCATACTCATAATCCTGCATGAACCCTCTGAGTTGAGCATTTTTAAAATGAGTAATATCATTGAAGATATTGATTTACATGTTTTGAATTCTATCTTTGGTTATTGAAAACCTTGCATTGAGTCGTTCAGGCATATAATTTGACATGAACCATATTTAAGAAGTCTTTTACAAATGTTTTAACTTTATTTTAAGACTTGATCATTGGGTTGAGTAAGAGTAAAAGTGAAGTTTATTTCTTCAAAAGATTATATGAAAACTATGTATTTCCAAAAAGAAAATGTTTTCACATCTAAATAAGAAAAGAAACTGAGATTTCCAAAGAGTATTTAAGCTAGTTTTAAGTTAGAGTAAGCTCTTCCATGAAAAAGCAAGACATAAAACTTTGATTTCCAAGATAGACTTTGTGATAAATTTTGAGCAATTATCTCAAATCATAGAAAGAAGTGTGTTTTTCAACATAAGACGTAGTATCATATTTTGGGAGTAATATTGAGCACCGATATGGGGAGAGTTTAGACAACTCACATCCCCATAAACAATGTAGACACCATTGGTAAAAAAGGGTCATACTTTATCAATGATTCCTTAGTCATTTTTAGCATAAACTAGTGGATACACATAGTAGTTCATGCTCGATACTCATGGAGAGGTATAGGAAGGCCCTAGAAGCAGGAGGCAAAAGTTTGTATCATCATCATAGATCTTAAGAGATGGTTGTCAGTGAGAGAAACTCCTACAACATTATTTTGTATTTTCATATATATATTTATCAAATATATAGGTATTTTCACATACAAAAGATTTTATATTGTATGTGTAACACTTTGGAAGTTCCATAACTTAGCTAGAGCATCACTTGATGAACTAAGTCTTAAAACAGTGTTTATAAGTCTAATATAATGTATTCAACCTAATTAGGAAGTGTTAGAATCATAACGTCAAGAAACGACCAAGACGTCCGGAGACTAATGAAATTGAGCTAGTGTGCTTTGGTATGTTTTAAGGGATTTTAAGAGTCGGAATTTAGTAAAATTTTGTAAAAAGGTGTTAAACATATAGTGCAGTGTGTTTAGGATCAAAACGTTTGGGTATGACTCCCCAAGAACCATCCTATGGGTCCTTGGAGGACCTTTGCATTTGACCAGATAGCTGTCAAAAGACAATGGCTAACGATGGAATAAACGACAAGCCATCGATGGGTCAAAGATCATAAATTTTGGGAAAGTTTCTCAAAACCCCTCTCTGATCAAAACCACGGCCTGCTAGTACAAGGCCGTGATTTGGTCGATGCCCCGTCGAGGGGCGGTCGTGGTATTGAGGTCGGGTTCACTGGTATGCTTTCAGTTAAGTTTGGTTAATTAGTCAATTAGTTAATTAGGGGATAAGAGGTGTTTAATTAAGTTATTTGGGGACTTTAAAAGAGTTAACCCTCATTAATCTCAACTCAGCACCTCATTATTCCTAAAACCAATTCTCTCCACCTTCTATCTACTTTCTCTCTCATTTTCCAATGACACCATTGAAGACGAACTTAAATATTTATTAGGGATCAAGGACTCACATTTTTATCCATCAATCTTCAAGGAATCTTAAGGTATGGATGCTTTTCACTCTTGGGATATCTTTCCCTAAGAGGCTCTTCAAAATTGGTTTATAAAGATATAAAAAACATGGGTTTTCATTAAATTTCATGAATTCCTTTTCAAATTTATTTGATGTTGTATTGTGTTGGTTGATGTTGATAATATAAGGTTATAATGGTGAAATTTTAATAGTTCTTAGTATTGGACCTAATTTCAATTGAAGATTCATGATTGAACCCTTTTCCCCAAAAACTAGGTGTGAATTTGACTTGTAGATCGTTGGGGTTGTTGGAATTGATTATGTTATTGTTTAGTTCAATATATTATGATGATGAGTGGATCATTGGATAATTGTGATGAATTGAGGGTATGATCTTGAAGAAGGTTTTGGAAGCGTTTTGGTAAGAACTTTATGACTATGAGTTCTCTATTTCAATAATAATGGTTTATTCTTGATGATGATATTCAATTGAAGTATGAATATGTGAATAGATTAAGAATATTATGATATGATGATTCATACAACATGTTATGAATATGTTGAAATGTGAGATCACGGTAAGGGTATGATGATATAAGGGTGAAGGTGATTCTCATGTGTGCCTTATATGATATGACTATGATTTGTTGATCTCACTAATGATGGTCTGTGATGAAAGAAAGTTCTCACCCTATACCTAATGATCCAATGAAAGATTATACAAGGGGTTAGTCTCCTATGGCCTATATTAAGATTAATGATTAAGAATGACTTAAAGGAATTTCAAAAAGGGACTTTAGCTTAGCACCGAGCGAACTAGATATGAGAGGTGTCCCTTCCCAATGTGGAAAGGTAGGTGTAATAATATTCTCATAACATGGAGACTACCATGCAATATTAATACATGAGTTTCTAGCTTATCTCCTAGTTCCTTAACTATGGTGCCCCCATAGGAATACTAGCTAGTGGATCTACCTAGAATGCTATGTTCATGTTTGTTTCTACCTTGGAAAGTAGAACACCTTCTTTCAGTGTAATGTTTCATGACATCGGATTCCATGTTTAGATCACATGGTCTATTGTCGGTTAAGGCGATCCCGAAAGTAAAATGAATGAATAAAGATGGACACTAACTAGGGTGACTTAAGAGGTACTACTTAGTATAGGTAAGGGTATGGGAATTTACCTATGCATTGCACAAGTTGGCCTTGAAGGGATTCCTAGAAAGTTGTTCTTATGTTCTTATGCAAAAATTCTATAATGAAATATATAATGTTGGTTCTATATGATGTTGCTTTTATATGATGTTTGTTTCATTTGATGAGCATGATATTGGTCTAAGTTGATATATATGTATATGACTACTCATTATGTTATGTTATATGGGGTAAGACATTATTTATGGTTTCCTTCTTAGTTTACTTGACTTTGTGGGGTTATGGGGCTTCACATGAGAATTGCACTTGTAGGCTCGGGATGATATTGTTGGTAAGGGTCTTATATGCTTTGATTATATTAACTCATGAACATGATATGCTAATATGATTTTATGTGGGTGTTGTTCTTATATATGAATATGAATATGTCTTATGTGGATTTGATCATTTGGTTGTATATTCTCTCTTGTATGTGCATCAAAGGCTTTCCAAATGACTTAGAATGTTACTAAAGAAATGGTCTATTTTCATGCATGTCTTGAATGTTTTTATGTGCATATGTTTCCATATTTAGTATAAGTGGTCGTACTAACCCATATTCCTTATGTTTCTACAAATGTGTAGGTTTCAGCCGTTGAATTGCTTAGAGGCCGTTTGCAAGAAAACTTGGACTTTTCCACAAGTTGTTGGAGAGTCCTCAAAGTTCGAGGATGGGGCCATTTTTTGATCTACCTTAGTAGTATTGCTTATGTCTAATGAAACTTGTTCTTTTCCCTTATTCTTGAGAATATTGTTGTAAGCCTATATGTGGCATATTGTACTTGTAAGCGCTATGATCAAACCGTTGTAACTCTATTTTAGATGGATATATATGAGACAAGATATTAGACTCTTAAATGAATTAAATATGTTAAATGAGAAGTCTATGTAAACTTCATACGCGAGGAGTCTACGTAAACTCCATATATATGATATGAGAAAAGTCTAAGTACACTTAACTATGTAAAATTTTTAATTTTTTTACATTTTCTTTACCGATGATATGTCATGATGCATACTATGTGCTAGTCTAAGTCCTCTTTTGAGGATGAAGACGCCGGTTATGTCTAGGGGGTGCTCCCCGGTCGTGAAAGTATTTTTAAATACAAACTGAGTATAATGTATTATTAAGATCACTGAGTTGCTTTCTATTGTTTTTAAAAGCTTTCCAAATATTGCATCTCTTGTTGTTGCTATATACTTAGTTGAATATTTTAATATTTAGTTGTGCCTTATTTCACTGAGGTTAGCATTTTATCTTTGTTTGAAGTATCTTAATCCTGAGTTGACTTGGGTTAAGTTAGTGAGAAGATGTAAGTATATTACCTTCTTATCAAGTTCAATCATATGTTACGCTTTAGATTTCACCATACATGCTCGTACATTTCATGCACTGATCCATTTGTCCTGCATCCTTTCATCACGCCGAAACATGTATTTAGTATCATTAACATGAGCTTCGTCGATACATCCGGGAGTTCGAGTTAGATCTAGTGAGCGTCCCTTCTTCTGGAGGTCTCCACTTTTACTTTCAGTTATATTAGTTATAAGGAAGGCGTGGGTCTTGTCTCGACTTCCATCATTGTCACTTAGAGGTTCATAGATAGATTGTAGAGCTTCAAAATTCTATATTTATTTTATTAAATTATTGAAAGAGTTAATCTGCCTATTTTATGGCTAGTTAAATAATTTATTGTCATCCAAAATTTTATTTTGAGTTAAAGATTTATATTTTAGTTTCATAATTTTATTTGGATTTTAAGCTTTGTATGATTAAGTAAGTCTTCCGCTTGTAGCCAATCACAATTAGGGTTTGCTTGGGACTTGCAACAGTTTTTGAGTACCGGCCACATCTAGGATGTAGGAATCTGGTCGTGAAAATCTTGGTATCTGAGCTAGATTTCAAGTGTCCTAGGGTGTCCATGAATCTCTGTTAGTAGGATTTTTTTATTGTTGTGAGCGCTCCACTTTCAAATGAGGGACTACTGATAGATAAAATAAACTTCCCATCCTTCATACTCTTACTCGTGCAATAAAGCTATGTCACATAGCTTTATCCATACTCTTGCGTTTCTAAGATTCATTCAGTAGACTACCCATAATTCAGAGGTGGTTGAATAGAAAAGTCAGTCCTATATCGATGAGTTGTTCTTCGCAAGAGTCCTGAGAAATTCATGAAATTTTAGAGGGGCTTTAGAGATGCCCAAGAGTAAGTTAAGTGTTAAAGTTCAGAGTAATGCCTTCATATGAAGTATGTATTTGAGCTAAAAGTGAGTTTTTCTCTTTTCCTTGAGCCTTGCTTCAGCTAACATCCGTAAGAAGAGGTATGTTTGGAGCTTGGGTAATATTTCCACCCCAAAAGGTAGCATGAGTTACGAGATTATGAGTATCAGTAAAGCCTTCATATGAAATGTGTATTTGAGCTAAAAGTGAGTTTCGCTCTGCTCCTCGAGCCTTGTTTAAGCTTACATCCTTATGAAGAGTTATGTTTGGAGCTTGGGTAATATTTCCTCCCCAAAAGGTAGCATGAGTTACGTGTAGTAGTCATATTGATATTTGGGTTTGGTAATAAACATTAAAATTGAATTTGAGATGATTTTCATGATCAAAAGAATGGACACATGAGGGTAATTATTTTAGTGTAGATAATACATCATGAAGGCTTGACAAAGAGTAGGTAAGGAATTGAGGTGATAAGCTGCAATAAATATGAATCATACAAGTGAGATACCTAAAACTCTTCATATGTGCAGTGAAGTGTGGCTAACTTACAAGAGTAACAAGAGCATTAAGAGGTATGCTGAGACGGTATGTTACCAGATGAGTTTCCAATTAAGATATAATTTTCCTTTAGGAACTAGATAGTATAATTGAGTTGACAATATGGAATAGGTCCATAGCTTTAAAGTGTCAACATTAGACATAGTATAATTGAGTTAACAATATGGAATAGGTCCATAGATTTCAAGTGTCAACATTAGACCTAAGGGTGAGATGATAAGATGAAAAATAAAGTCAAGTTGTTGAGATGAAGATAGCAATAAGTTCCAAACAGTATGGGAGATGTCCTTTCGTAGTTCTTTTTTTTTATAATTAAGTGATGTTTGAAAGATAAGGTTAATTGTCTTATTTTGATGATGATGATGTGATAATTCCATAAAAGGTTATAAAAGAGGAGGATAAGGATATACTTCGAAAAATAGTGAAATGTGAGCCATTAGTTGGATCTGAAAGAGTTGGTTAGTAAGAGTTCATGGAGCTGTTAGAGTACTAAGATTGAATGTAGCTCTAAGGAGTAATAGTCTTGGGATGAGATTACCTATAGAAAGGTATAAAAATGTAACCTAAGGATTCGGGTTAAGCTTGAATATATTGAAAGCATGCCATTTGACTTAGAACTTAGTAAGGGTAAACTTATTCCATACATTGTCCAGCCGTTATCGAGGATGAACGATCCCCAGGGGGAGATAATATAACACTTCAAAATTTTTTGGAGCTATGACTTGAATCATCATTCGTAGTGAGTAAGATTTTTCCAGGGAATTTCAAATTTATTTAATATTAAGGTAAGTTTACTAGATTTAGCACATTGAGTTCTAAAAGAACTAAATTGAAAATAATAATAACTTGAAATCTAGACAGTTATGCAGAATATGAAATTTGGGTCAACTTCAAACATCGATAACTCATAGAACAAGATGAGTTATGTGTGATACAAAATACCTTAGTAAACATCTTTGAATTATCTTTCTAACGCGACAACATTTTCACAGTTTTGAGTTCATATGATGGAGATATGTCCATTCGAAGTTGGGCAGTTTAGATAAGGAAAGTAAAAACTGGATTTTAGAAAAGGCATTTTGATCATTTTCTAACCAATCAGATTTAATTTGTTTTTAGTAATATTTTAGGGGTGTAATATTATTAGGTTCGGTTTTATAATACAAATATACGCCTAGGGTCTTAGTTGAGAGTTTAAGAAGAGAAAAGAGGATAATAGAGGAGAGAATAGGAGAAGAGTAAGCGATGGTCTAGATTCTTGTGGGTTGTTGCGTAATTTCTCCATGGGTGCTTCCATAGTGTTGGGTTTGTGCTCCCGATTTCCGAACATGTATTATTCATCATAATTTCATTCTCAAAAAGTGTAAGGAGTTGTGTTCTTTATAGGTGTTCTTGAAGATTGTTCTAAATCTTGTTTTGTTGGGGTTTGATTAATTCTTGAGATGAAAGGGATTATTTTGAGTGGGTTTTTTGTGAACCTAGGTTTTTTAATTGAATCTAAGAAAACTTGAGAAAAGAAATTTTCTAAGTATGAATTAGGATCAGAAAACAAGAGGTAAATTTCATCAATCTTTAGCCTTGGAAGAAGTTGGTGAGGCGTGCCTCAGATGCAACCAAGGGGTTTGGAGATACCACTGAGGTGGGCCTCTATGGGCCTATGATGTTAGGGGCTGGCACCCTACACCAAAAACGCACCAGCGTCAGCTGCCCCCACTCATTTTCTGTCGGTTGTCTCGTTTGAGCTGATTCAAAGTGTATCTTCTCTCCCTTGAACTCTAATCACTCTAAACTACTTCCAAACACCTATAAATCATTCCTAACATGATCATAACATTAATTCAAATTCAAGATAAAGTTAAGTGTTAAGTCTTTTCAGTTCTTACGATAATTTGGAGAAAGTCTCTTTGAGTCCTTTTGAGGAGTCTACTACATTTTTTAATAATTTGTTTCAAGACTCGATAAAGTGAGTATGGGAGTGAGGGGAATGTATTCATTGTCCACTTTATCATCAAGATATGTTTCATATCATGAACTATAACTCTTGAATTAAAAAATTACACGCAAGAAGGAGTTAAAAGTAGTGTTCAAGGAAGCCTTTGAGTTCCATTTTTAATTCTTTGAGATACATCATCTCATTGAGTTATGTTTTGAGTAAGTAAGTAAGGGAATTAGAAGAGTCATATACATGTGTTACATATTGATATTTTGACCCTTGAATTGAGTTGTTCTGAAACAACCTCAAAATGAATTAGGATAAATAAGAGCTTCACGTGATTTTCTTGAGTTAATAAGTTTCTAAATTAATGAGAAATAGTATAAAAGGTCAGGTTCGAGTGTCTTTGAAGTCAAACGTCAAGGGACAACCAAGACATCCGGAAGCTAGTCTTGTGTGTGCTAGTGTGCTCTTGCATGTTGTATATGTTTTGGTGTGTCGTTTGGAGTCCAAATGTATGAGAGGTGACCCTAGTGCATAGATGTATATGTTTATGGATTAAACGTCTCAATGCGAATCCAAAAGAACCCACCTAGGGGTCCTTGAGGAGGACCCTAAGCTTAACCACCATAGCAGCCAAAATGGGGTGACCTACGACCATGACTTACGGACAGTAGGTCATTTGACGGAGCTTCAACCCCCTCCGTAGGTAAAGACATATCCTAGGGAGCCTTAGATACCATGGAAAAGTCTCATACAAGTTTTACGAACTTCATAACATCCTATCACACCACCTACGGTCCTTAGGTTGTGGCCGTTGATGATGGCATGCGATTCTGTCTTGTCTCGGCCATGTTACAGGTGAATTGGTAAATTCACCCTGCATTACAATTAAGTCATGGAAGGTTATTTTCAGTGTTTTTAGGTACTTAAAGTATATTAAAACAATTAAACCCTCACTTACACCCTAACATCAAAATCAAATTCTTCCCTCCCAAATATATTCTCTCAAGAACAACATCAAAGGTCTAGGTAAAATTCAAGCTAGGAGAAGGGATTCCATGTTATTTCTTCATTGAATTTCTTGGTCAATATACTTAAAATTTATGTTGATTTCATCCTTGATTCTTATATCATTCAATGAGCCAATTCAAAGGCTTTTCAAAAGATCTAAAAAATCCTAAAGATCACATTTCGAATTCTTAGCATGGATTTTGCATTAAAAGGTTTAGATTGATAATTTATGAAGTATTCAATTTGAATTGACGATTTTATGATAAAAAATTCCATGGACCCACGATCTTCCTAATTCACTGTTTTTTTCTTGTAAAGTAGGCTTGATAATTGTGTTTGTTAATGGATTGAATTGTATTGAGATTACTTTATAGCATTGATCCTTGTTGTTATTTATCTCTATATATGATGAATTGTATAATGTGTTGGTGATCTTGAAATTATGGACATAAATATGGGTAAGTTCTTTTGTTAAAATTGAAAGTATTGGGAGACGATAAATTGTAAATTATGATATTGTAGAATGGTGAGTTAATTCAATTGCTTGAGAATAGTAGCATTGCTTGGTAGGGTTTGATTCACTTCTTGTTGAGGTTCTTACTACTTTTTCTTATTTTTTTATGATCTTGATGGCTCAATGATGTGATTTGAAGGTTGGTTATGTTATTATGTTAGAAGATATGCATATTGGGATGTTGTGATATGATGATAAGACGAACTTGTATAAAGCTATGTGATAATATGAGTGAGCATGTTTCCTCTAACTGTTGGTATGTGATATGATAGACTACGAAGAGTTTATACATGTTGATATTGTACCGATCGAGAAGTACCCTTAGAAGTAACACAGCGTAATTGACCTCTCGGAGGTCTCATACAATCTACATGGATAATTCATTTCATACAATACTCAAAATAAGTAAGAATTCAATACTTTATTCACACACGAAGAATACTTTCATAATATCGCAATCGGAAAACATTAAAACATCTAACTTTACAATATGTATCATTAAACCATCGAATAACTTGTGGAGTAAAACTTTTTGGACTAAGCCCATACAAGACATAAAATAAAGGGTAAAAGAGATAAAAAAACATGTGGTTATTGCCCTCGAATATGTGAGGACTCACCATACTTCATGTTCAACCCTTAGAAACTTATTCATCATCCATAGCATACCAAGACCTCCAATCCCATCAATTTAGTCAAAAAAGAAAAAAAAGTGGTTAGGACATTTATGCACTCAGTATGTAAGCCCTACAAAAGCAATGAAAAAAAGACATGTAGTTTAGAAACATGCTTTCATGACATTTTGATAAAAACCTTCATCGTAAGAGTATAAGACATAATACAAGTCAAAAATCACATATAATACACGTTCAACTAGCATCAACATATAGCACATAATTCCATGTTCATGAAGTAAGCCTTGTCATCATTTAGACTCTCTAATTAAGGTTAATATAAGACCCACCTAAGTAAGACATGAAGAGACCAACCATACACCCTCCTCAACCACACTTAAGTGATCCTCAAAGGCCCCCTAGATAAGAACCTTTCTATTCAACATACTTTTACTAAGTGAACATTATTCATTTATACCATTTAGGAGACAACTAATTAAATAGGGGACATCATATAGTGGTCTTAGAAGACCTAGGGAATTTACTTTAGTATATTCAAAGCCTAGTTGTGACATGTGTAGATAGCGTCCCATTCAACTATCTACACATTGTAGAACCTATCAAACACGAGAGTGAACATCTCACATGATGATAATAGGAATTAAATGATATAGTAGCTAGGTATGGAATATGGTGTCTTAAGACCCCACACCATGGAAGGTGTTCTACTTTCCAAAGGTAGAATTAAGGGCACATCGCATGTAGACACATGGTTTAGTGGATATCAAAAGACTATTTGTATTTTGGCTCATACTTATGTACAAGTACAAACTTAAGAATATTAACTCGGTGCTTTGACTTGGTTCTCATAGTGTAGGTTCATTCACATAAGAGTATTTTATAAGGTACCATCCCTAAGTCCTACGAACTAATAATACCATAAAAAAAGGGATCTAGAAGGGTCAAACGATCAAGATTCATTTGGAAAGCTCATTCAAGAAATGGGTTCCATGTTTTGTCAATCCGATTAACTTCATTATGAAACTTCTTTTCATATTCAAGGTTTGCATATTCACTATTGTAGACTCATGAAGAAGGCACCATTCTAAGGTCTACTGATTCAAGTCATGCTCTAGAATACCTCATTAATCGTTAAAGGAAGGGCACCGACTTATGTCTACTCATCCTAGACTTTCATTCATTCTCCAGAAAAGACGCTTACAAAGTCAAGAGGTCAACTTCGACATAAGTTTATGTATCAAGTACGGACAACTAGGTATACCTAAACAAGACACCAAATCAATATGGAAAGACTCTTCATAATCTATCATCATCACATACCAACATGTAGAGGAACATGCTTTCATTAACAATATCACACAACTTTATACAAAATCACCTCAATATCATATGAACAACTTCACATTATGAACATTACACAAGATCACAAATATATCATATAATAACTTCACTTTATACATTCACATATGCCATAACACCTTCTCATAGCAACATTACTTCACATAAAAAACTTCACATTATACCTTCATATATACCCTAACATTATACTACTACAATTTACATAATAATGCAGACAAGGCCATGAACGCAATAAGAACAAGAAGTAAACACCGCCTCAATAAGTGGACAATACCACACAGAAGCAATTCTATATCAATTTTACATTAGTAAGGGAATTAGGTCAACGTACCCTTTTCTATAACCAAGATCACCATTCCTTAATATCTCCAACAATTCACAATATAATAGTATAATTAACAATCGAAATCAACAATACAACATAAACTAAACTCAATTCTATCAACAATAGACCATAAGCAATAAACCACTTCATAAGCCTAATTTAGGGATTTGAGAAGATCAAGGGTTCATGGAGATTTTGATTAAAAAACATCAATTTAACATCAATAATATCGTAACTAATTATTCGAAAACATTTCATACATGTATCCTTGAGTAAGAGTGAAAATTTGACTATTTCCATAAACTTTGAAATCTTTGAAATCACTTTCAAATTGACTCTAAGGTGATAGCTAGCCTTAGAAAAAAAAACTCCTATACCTTATTAGAATAAATCCCAAGAGAATTGAGGAAGAAAGCCATTGGAATCCAAAACCCTAGCTCCATCTTGACTTCATTCTTCCATGGGGGTTTTCATAGAGAACTTTGGGAGGGAAGGTGTTTGATCTAGGTGCTTCAGTCTAAAAAAGGGTTTAAGAAATATAATATACATAAAATCCCTATATACACATAAAACAAACGACCCTACCCTTTAAAATACTTGGAATGAATTCTCCAACTCAGCCCTATGTTGGTCGAACAATTGTAGCAAATTACAGACCCATTTGACGCCCACAACCGATGGATCGTCAATGGATTGATTCCTTTTCAATATTGTCCATCATTTATGTCTGAATTTTAGCAATTTGCAGGCTTGGTTTACGTCCAAAACTGACAGAGAGTCAATGCATTGATGATCCGTCGTTTGGACCCGTCAATCATGTTGTGTGTCAGCTTATTGGCCAAGAGATGGGGTCCTCCTCAAGGTCTCCTTGTGGGTCCTTGGGGGATTTGTAGCCCGGTGTTAAACCCTAAAACATGTCCATCTAGGTTTTAGTGTTATCACCACTGGCTTATATCTCAAACAACACACTTAACTTCATCAAAACACACAAGGACACACTAGCACATGGAGGACTAGTCTCTGAACGTCTTGGTCATTCCTCGACGTTCAACCTCAAACTCAACCAAACTGACCTATAAACTCATTTACTCAATAAATAAACAAGTTAACGGCCCTTAAAACTCAAGTGAAGCTCCAGTCCATCCTAGTTCATTTTGATAGCTGTTACATTCTCTCCCACTTGGGAACATATGTCCACGAATGACACTTAAACACATGAAGGGAAAATTACCAAAGCAAACAACCCACATTCATTCATGCAATGTCATAAACCATATACATAGTTAGAAGGAACATAAATCCACACAAAAGTCCAAACAACTTGATGCAATTCAAGCAAGTAGAGCTTCACCTACCAACTCCTTATGCATAATTCATTACAATTTCTCATGATATTGAAGGAACTTCCTTCTCCAAAATACCACATTCTCATTTAAACATCACTTAGCACATCAGGAAATTTATCATCAAATCACAATCATGCAACATTTTCAATAAGGCACATTTAGAGTAATTCTTCCCATTAGGCTCAACATGCAACTTCTCAAGAACACATTAGGTGTGCTCAACAAGTCAACTCATGTAATATCTAGGCATGGTCACAATTTCACCTCATGAAGCAAATATACATTCCAAAATAAATGCGCATGAGAATGAGGGAATACAATGCATAAAAACTCATTTTCTCATTTAACAAGAATCTAAATAAAACATGCACTTCATAAGGAGGATACTTGGAAACTCATTTATCACAAAAGAATCCATAAAATGAACAAAGATACTAGGAACTATTAGTTTTTGGCAAGAATAGCCACATAAGGAAAATATAAGGATATCTCACTCCCGACACCCATAATATTAACCATACTTCCCCACTTGGGAGAAACCCATATAAGGTCAACATGAACATACTATAAAAATCTCAATTAAGAAACCATCAAGCTTACCAATACCATTATCACCCAACTCTTCAATTCACTAAACCTCTTGAAACAACATCATCAATCAAATCTATCTCATGAATACCAAAGACTCTCAAAGCCTTATCACCTAGTCACAACAACCCCGACAAAGGGAAATTCAACTAGCTCTTTCAAACATCTCTTCCTCCCATTCTGAGGTCAGAGTAAAATAACATCAACTTACCCTATACATTTCTAACACTACATTTCATCATCTCTTTCATCCTACCTCAATACAACATGTTAGGCTCTAGACACCCTAACTCATTTTGGGGGTCTTACAATATCCCCCACTTGGGAACATTCGTCCACGAATGACACTTAGAACACTTTTATCACAACAAGGACTTCCATGCATCATAGAGCAGTCCATCTCATTCATAATGTTACACATAGAATAGAAGTCAATGAACCCCTCTTACAAAGAAGACATCTTCAACTAATTTAAGCACTCAATGCACATAAGCAAGCAAGACTTTCATTAACTCACTCTCTAATTTATCAAACACAAAGGATTTTATCATGTTTATAGGAGGAACATCCTTCTCCTCGTAATAACATGGTCATCCCTTCATTTTATTTAATAGCTCATCATGCAACCTTCTTCAAGTCATACTTAGGCAGATTTCAACAATACTCAAGAAACAATTAGGCACTCATACTTTGATGCACATAGACTTGTCTTAATTAAATCAATAAAGATCTTTATTAGTTAGACTTAGTGCCATGAAGGTCATACTCAACCATACCATGCCTAGTGGTGTGCAGGGAGGGATGTCCTTCTCCTTAACACACTTACATGTATCATGAGTTCACACCTAAGCAAAGTAAAAGGTCAATTCCTTTTTAAAATGAGGAATACTCAACTATTAAACCAAGACATGCTCATATTTCCTTCCTAGTGAAGTCCAATTGGTAAGCCACACCAACCACATCATAACAAATAGGAAGTAATTTCACAAATTCCAATTTCTAACGTAGTACTCACCTTCACAGTAAGCATCATTTGGGAAGAATCACACAAATCATAGGCACACACATGAGCACTTGGAAGAATCACACAAATCAGAGGCACACACATGAGCACTTAGCTAAACATGATTTTACTCTTGAAGTATGAATCTATAATTATGCATTCCAAATCATAAAAGTCACATAATTTTCAAGCGACTCATTATTTTTAATTTTAAAGAGACTCAACTTTCCATTATAAGGATAAACATTACACCTCACAAGTGACTTCTACCATGTTCTTATCTCACCTTATGAAGTCAAATTCACAATTAGCATATTAAGATGCACAATACAGATGAGAAAACATGGATTTTATCAAAATTTCCCTTCATGCACTTTGGAATCTGAAAAATATCCTCAAGGTAATGACAATCAAAGCATACCAAACATGTAAAGTTCATGCAATTCATACTTTATGCAAAACTCTATGTATGCCCAAGCTTACTAAAAATTCATTATATTCAAATTCAAGAAAGAATAGAAGGACAAGGTAGAAAATATCTACAACCTTAATATTCCATCACCATCCCCCACTTAGGATAGATCCAATTTTAGAGAAACTTTACCCAAGCTTAAGAGGATCTTAACTAAACAACCTTCATTTTCATCACTTAAAAGTGATTACAACTTTAGAAGGGATTTACCGTAAGTCAACCAAGGCATTCTAAACTTTAGCACCTAGGCAATTTATCCCCAATTTTCAAGTTAGGTCATACTATTAAACCACATTGGGTTTTCATATAGTACAATAGACACCAAGTTCGTACATCATTAATGGAAACAATATAGGAGACTTAGCCTTAAGGACTCTTTCTTTTCTTTCAACATTAAAGTAAGGTAACTTCTAGGTCAATCAAACCCACATCATCACCCTACATAGATAAGAGTACTACCCTCAATTTTAGGGAAAAAATCAGTTCCGCAACATCAAGGGACTCCAAACACAATAAGAAGTTAGAAAAAAATCCAAAACTTATCATGCCATAAGACTCCCATTCCTTATTCCAAATAGCGAATCTCCTTTTTACATTAATTATCCCGTTCAAATGCATCAATTATGTACACATTTCAACAACTTCAAATCTAATAACAATTTAATTGATTTCCCAAAACTCTCACAATAAGCTGCCAATCATTATAATGAACATGCTTCAACATTCCAAAAATGCAACACTTAGGTTATTGATGGGAAAGCATGACAATAGGAGATACAAAACATTACCAAGGTAAGCGTACTATCACCATACCTAGGATCAACTCTATACAAAGGACTCCAATCCATACTAGGCAACTTATCAAGGACCACATGTATAAAAAAGGAAACATTTAATACCTCTAAATACCAAAATCTTAGGGTAGCATGCTACCATAGGTAGTCACTAAGCATTTCAAGTTTAAATCATATCATAAGCCTACCATCATGCAAAACCATATAATAACACATTATTTCAAAAGAAACTCATATGAACCATAATAACTTCTAACATGCTTTTAACTATATCATGACATACATTTCGCAATATAACATGCTATTTTACATAAAATTCATATATAGCCATAATTGGCATCACATCATCAAAATATGAAAAAATTCACCTTCGTAAATAATTATTCAACCATAAAACCAGGATAAGCATTTAAACTCATCTTTTCTCTCTCAAACATAAAGAGCAATCTCATCCAAGCATTCATATCTAAAAGACCACCGGACAAGAAAGCACAAGAGAGAGATCTTATAGAGTTAAGCTCTATGTCACGATTTGAGAATGATGAAGAAGGGAAACTCTATTGTCCTATAGCCTCTCGTACCATTTGATGTGTCTCAACTCACCACCAATGATACGAGACTCTACCAGACGTGGCAATATGAGACTTCTTGGACCCTAAACCACTTTTAAAACTTCATGCTCTAAAACCACGTTTGTCACATCCGTGAAGCACCCCCTAGAAGTAACATGGCGTACTTGACCTCCGGAGGTCTTATACAAGCCCATAGTTATCACTCATCGCATTGTCATAGTAAATTTAGCGCAAAACTTACAACTTTCCTAGCACATTATATGCTAGAAACATAACTTCGTATATATATAAAATATCATATTACATACTTATACTCTAAGTCTCTTTTCCATCATAGACTCAACAAAATTAGAGTACATTAGGGACACTTATGTTAAACCATAAAACATAACTATACAACATTGAAACACTTTACAGTAAGACATGAGTAGGGAATCCTTGGAACTTAAGGACCCTTTCCTTGAGCTCGGGATTCACATATTAAGCTCCTAAAACATAGACATCCTCTAATAATCCATAACCTACAATTTATGTAAAAACTAAAGAAGAATGAGATTAGTATAAGAATGCACTAAGTATGACAACCATGCAAAAACATGCATTTAAAAAGGGACATTTTCTTGAAATCATACTACATGACTTTTTGAGTAAATCTTCATAAAACATTTATTCAATTACATTTATATCATTCACATAATTCATATAGACATATTCAAAGGCCAAAATTTCCATAAGATCACATATAGAATTTATGATATTTTTCAAGTCACATTACAGTGAGCTAACTTTCCTTAACAGTGAGAATTCCTTTCTTTTATTCATTAACCTCCCAAGCAACCCTCTAGTGATACTTGGTGCAATGCATCACCTTAAGGGCACTAAGAAAGCATACATTCAACCTACATAATCCAACACATATCATCATATAAGCATAATATATCAAAGAAATATTTGAGTCAAAACCTTAGGAACATCACAGTAACCTACATCAATTTACACATATATTTACTTCTTTTCGTTTACATCATTATAAGACCTTGTTCATGACCAAAATATTAGTCTACTAGTGCAATGAACATATGAAGCCCCATAACCCCATACATTCTTAGTAAACCTTCATGGGACCACAAACCTTAGCATTCCATTCATACTTTAACATATCAGATAAGGACAACTCCATTCATATCAATAATCTTCATCATATAGTCATTAAGACTCACATAATGCATATAAGAATAAGACCATATAATATAGACTCATACCATGCATATCTTCACGACAAATAGACAAATACTACCATGCCATGAATAATGACATACTCATAAACATATATGTTAGGTCACCTTCCTAGTACTTCCTAAGGAGCTAGTTGTGCAATGTCTAGATGGGTTCATTACTTCCACCTATCCCAAGTAACTTCCCTTAATTCCTCCTTGTTAGGATCCTATTCATTTAATTCCACTGTCCATTTTACTTTAGCGAAACTATAGTCTAAACTGACACTAAGACCATGGGTGATAAATATGGAATTTGGTGTTGTAGAGCGTTACACTAATGGAAGGTGTTTATACCTACCCAAGGTAGAACATTAACATATGCTAGCATATTAGTGATATAACTTGCTAAATCCTATGTGGAAATCATAGTTTATGGAACTTGGGACTGTCATGGAAATATCAACAATACACCCATTGTTGGGTGATGAGGCTATCCACCATGTGAGAACCGTAGTGGAACCTTTCACCTTCCCTTTTTAGGAAGGTGCCAACCCCTAAACTACAAGTTGACTCGGTGCTTAGCTAAGTTCCTTTATTGAAAAGTCTTCATTATCATTTTTTTAAAAAAATATAGGCTTAGGAGATTGACTCCCTATATGCTTAGCTCATAGGTCATTGATGAGAAACCCTTTCATCAACCTATATCATGTGATAAATCCTTTCACATGGACATAGCATATATTATTAGCACTATCTAGTCAAAGATACACTTTAGCACACCTTTCAAGCCTCCTCGATTGACTAGATCATCATTCATGCGTGTGTGTATTTATATGTGAGCAAAGCTTTCACATAACGCATAAATGTCACACATGTTCATATATAAATGCATAAGTTTATATGTGTACCGATATGGGCAATCCTTTCATATCAACACACAAAGACACTATGCACATTCATACTTAATCATATTATATACTTAACATCATAGAATATAACTCATGTTCATAACATGTTCATAGAATCCTATGCATGTTCAAAGAAGACAAACCTACGAACTATCCCATAAAGGTGAACATGTGCAATGCATAGTCAAAGTCTCGTACTCTTGCCTATGCTAGTACATCTATCAAGTCATCCTAGTGAATGATACATCACACAACATCATAGAATGAATCGCATAGCATAAGACTCATTTATTTAAGAATTACAACATTCATACACTAAGATTTAGTCTTTCTGTACCTATCTTAGTTTTACATCACATATAACATTATAGGACCTCATCATAGGCAGCAAGTACATATAACCTTAACATAGCCATTTACATGCTCATTACAATAGATTCACAACTAGAGAAGAAGACCAGGCACAAGTTATACATAAGGTGATCATCATTATCACTCATTCATATGTTCATCAATTTACCTTCAAGGCTATGGTCAACACGTATATAATGACGATAAACTAAAAGCCACAACATAAGTGGACCATATCACACAATGCCATACAAGGTTTCATCAACATTATATAGAAAAGTAGGGGGAAGAGTAGACCTTACAAATTCATCAACCCTTTTGATCAACATTGATCAGTACACCCTTTCATCAATAATACATGTACAGGGCAGTAGCTAATTGCACTTTAAATTTGAGAGAAACCATGTACAAATCGTTGCAAGATCATGATACAACAAGTGAAAAACATTACCATTGTTTTAGAGAATAGATAGGCATAGATCATAAATAAATTTCCCTAGTCTTCTTTATGAATCAATACTCATCAATAATGTGCATGTAATGCAGTAGCCAAAGAAAATCATAACTTAAACGAGATGGTACTACAACTGCCAATAAACTCGAAATCATTGTAAGTGTGCTTCATATTAGGAATTCATGGAAGATAAGTATACACAGGTTAATCCTATTCAAACTATTATGAACTGATCCACATTGGATCCATTACATATAATTCATACTCACATTACATTAGGCAGTAGCTATGGACAATTAACAATGATCAATTCATATAACAACTAACCTAACGTCAAGATCACAAGTTACAATTCCATAGACTAGAAGAACTTAGCTCAACTCATATTCATCCTTCTTCACCTTGATAATACACGATTTGTACTTACAATTAAATCATAATATAACCTTAAAAAGTAGCTACAAGAACCACAACATAATCGGAATCCACTTTTTAACCAATTAAGAACCCACATTACAGTGATCACAATGATAACTAGGCTACGCATGTCCAAACCTTCATACATTTATCCACATGAATTCTTCATTATCAATTCAACATCAATTCACGTAAATAACAGTAGATATAACCATATCAATGTGATAGAATCACAATTCAATCGATAACAAGCCAAGATCACAAAGCGCATGCAAGGACTAAATCGATTTAGGGAAGGATCATGGGTTGATCATGTAATTGGTTTAAAATAATGTTAAAAACAATATATTAACATCAATTAATCATGATTTAACCATAAAAAATGATTTGAGAAAGAACCCATGGATATATTGAAGAACAAGAGATTTGATCATATTTTCTCTTAGAAAACATTGAGATTAACTCTCTAGATGGAAGGATAACTAGAGATGAAGGATCACCATAACTTTATCTATATGAAAACCTTAAAAAATTGATGAATAAACCATAGGAATCCATGCTCGAAGATGTTCTTCAGCATCATCAACAATGGAAGTTTCTAGGGAGAAGATTTTTTGAGGGAAAGTTCAATTTCGTGAGAATGGATTTGGACTCTTTCTCACTCTGAAGGAAAGAAGAAAGCCTTGCTTTGACTCCTTCCTTCTTCGCTAATTGAAAGCTAGACTCACACGTCTGCTTATGAAGATTATGGCTTCCTTACTTGTTTGATTTGAAATGGCATGATGCTGGGCTGTTCACATGTTTGATCCCTTAAATACAACTAAGAATAGGTGAATTAATCAACTAGAGTCAGGTTAGGACGTGGGGTGAATTTCCAATTCACCCCTTAAATAAAGCAGTCGCAAGGCAGTGTTGCACGCCACCATTGACAGGCTGTTGGTTAGTCAACTGGCCGTCTATGGCCTCCGTCGATTGTACCTTGGACTATTTTTTGGTTGATAGTTTCCGAGTCTATGTGTCCATCAATGATACCTCACCAACGGGCCATTGGTAACCAACTGGCCATCATTTGGTTCGTTGATTGACACTGCAAAGGCAGTGTCTCGACGAGCCGTGGGTCCTTCTTGTGGGACCCTTCGCGAGGCTCTTTAGAAGTCGTACCCTGATTTTTCCAACGTGAGTACAACCCTTATCAAGTTTTAGAACTTCCACATAAGTTTCACCCAAAAAAAAATACACGTAACACGTCCAAACAGGCAAGGCCCCATCAAGACACATATTGAGCGTCTTAAGGGCTTACTTTTGAACATCTTGGACATTCTTGGACGTTTCACCTCCAAACTTCACGAAATACCATATTCTATCTTTAAAAACCATTATAAATCATTTTAAGACTTCATAATCTCGTTTAGTACAATATATAAACATGCATGGACACATGAGACACATAGGTGACTAGTCGTCGAACGTCTTGGTCATACCTTGATGTTTGACTTCCAAATAACCTCAAACTTTACACACTGACTTTGAGGCATATTATAAGTCATTTTAGGACCTTATAACCTTAAGAAAACATGTTAGGCTATATACACCCTAACTCATTTTGTGGGTTGTACAAAAACCCCACTCAAAGGATCATAACATATGGAACAACAGAAAGACATTCTGGAACAAAACTCTTTGGCACAATTGAAAGAATGAAGAAGTGAAACTTTCTAGACAATCCAATAGCCTCCTATTCATAATGTGGCGCACTTCACATTATGAACTAGAGTCTACTAGATGTAGTTTTGAGTAAACCTAAGACAATTCTATAACCTTTTGCTCTGATACCAAGTCTGTCACGACTAGAAAGTAACCCTAGAAATGACACGCTGAAATCGACATCTCAGAGGTCTCATACAAGTCACATGGATCATTCATAGTATAGTATACTAAAAATAAGTAAGAATTTAAAACTTTCTTCACACACGAAGAATATTTTCATTAAATAGCAAGTGGAAGACTTTTAAACATACAACTTTACAACATATCTCATTAAACCATATAATAACTTTGTGAGTACAACTTTTGGGACTAAGCTCAAACAAGACGTAAAATAAAGAAAAAAAGGCATAACAAAAACATGTTGGTATTATCCTCGAATTTAAGAGGACTCGCCAAAATTTATCTTCAACCCTTAGAAAACTATTATTCATCCTTAAAATACAAAGACCTCCAATCCTTAAACTTTATTCAAAAAGGGAAAAAGATGGTTAGCACATTTATGCACTAAGTATGGAAGCCATGCAAAAACCATGAAAAAAGGACATTTAGTATAAAAACATTCTTTCATTACATTTTTATAAAAACATTCATCATAAGAGTTTAAGACACATAATTTAAGTCAACAATCACATATAAGACATTTTCAACTAGCATCAACATATAGTACATAATTTAATATTAATCAAGTAAGACTTTCCCTCATTTAGACTCTCTACCTAAGGTTACTCTAAGACACACCTAAGTAAGATATAAAGAGACCACACATAGACCCTTTTCAAGTACACCTAAGTGATAATCAAAGACATCCTCGATAAGAACCTTTCTATTCAACATAATTTTACTAAGTGAACATTATTCAATTAAACCAGGAGGCAACTAATCAATTAGGGGAATTCATATAAATTTCTTACAAGACCTAGGAAAATAACTTTAGTATCTTAAAATCCTACACCTTCCATGTTTAACTAGAATCACATTCCACTACCTACACGTTGTAGAACCTGTCCAATACTGGAGTGTACATCCCACATGATGAGTGTAAGACCCCGAAAATGACTTAGGTGAAATAGAGACTAATGTATTTGTTATGATTGTATAAAGTCCTAAATAGGTCTAAAATATGGTATTGAGGAAGTGTCTAAGAGTTTAGGTGCATTGGAAGTCAAACGTCAAGGGACAACCAAGACGTTCGACGACTAAGACATCTATGTGCCCCATATGTGGTTTTATGTGTTTATATGTTATTCATGAGGTTATAAGGTCCTTAAATGAGTTATTACGATGTATATAGTCAGTGTGTCAAGTTTTGTGATGTTTGGAGGTCAAACATCCAAGAAAGTCCATGACGTTCGAAAGATGTGCCTTGAAACGACCTTGTGTGTCTAGGTATGTTTCGGCAAGTTTTATGTGTTCGTTTTGGGTAAAATTCATGTGAGAGGATAAAAACTCATAGAATATCATGTTTGGGTTGAAACGTCTTTGCAAACATCCCCAAGGACCAACCAAGGGTCCTTGTGGAAGGACCTAAACTTGGTGTCAAGGCTGCCCAAGAAATCCCAAACCACAGAGGCAGTCAACGCCCAGTGGGTCAATCGACGCACCGTTCGTTGGATATCTTCATTTCAGACATAGCCTGGGGAAATTAGGGACCAAGTACAAGGCTCAATCCCAGGCCACGGACCAGCAGGACGGTCCGTAGGTCACCTTCCGACAGAGAAGCTGCGCTGCGCAACTTCACTGCTAATTGACGGGTGAAATTGAACTTTCACCCCACTAAAAAATAAAGGTATTGGAGGTTATTTAAGGGTATTTTGGGTATCTTAAACATTTATATATGTGTTTAACCCTTATATTATTTCATTCTTCCAAAGAAAAATCTCAAAATCCCTTAAGAATTTTCAAAGACTCCACTGAAGTCCAAAGTCAAGGAAGAGCTTGGTGTGACGAATTGAGTGGATATTATTAATAAAAGTGAAGAATTATCATCATTTAGGCATTTATTTTGATCCTTTAAACTAATTTCATCAAGGAGCCCCAATTCTCAAAATGTTTTCTATGTTTTTAAAGTTCAATTGTCTAATTTCATGATTCTACCATGGGTTCTTGCATTAATTGTTTTTTAACGTTTATTATGGATTATATTGATATTTTATTGATGATTTTAACCTAAATTACCTATTAACCCATGAATTTGGATGAACCCTAGTTTTTGACAATGTTTTGGGTTACTTGATATTGATCTAATGGTGATGAATTTTTATGTAGTTTTATGTGGGCTATTCATTGATGTAATAATTGTAGTAAATTCATATCTAGATTGTATTATATTGATGAATTTACATTGATTTTACCTAGTTAATTGATTATTATAGTTTTATGTTGAGTTGATGTTCATGGCCATTGGTAAGGGCCTTATGTTATCGAATTGGATGATTTAACATCAAATTGAGGTGTTGAGAATGTTTTGGTGGTAAGAGGACATATTTCCATTATTTAGATTTTCTTTACACTTCAATTGTATTGTGGTTGGTACGGTCCACTTATGGAGGCGGTGTTATGTGTTTAACTTGTAATTGATGTGGCCTTTTCGGCGTTAGTTTATGCAATATGATGATCATCGCCTTGTCGGCAACTACTTGAAGCAATGTGGATATTTTTGTAGTTTATTATGTGAAGTATGATGATTTCTATATACATGTTAAGCAATGTGAAGGTATATGTGTTCTATTGATGTTATGTAGGTGATCATGTTAGACTTTGAGTTGATTTTGTGTGTATAGTCTTAGGGTTGAGTCTTAGTTGTTACTACTTGACTATATGAGTATATAATGGTTATATTGATGATGTTGTAGTAAGGTATAGACTGACATAAAGATAGTAAGGGTCATCCTACATGTTTTAATGAATGAGATGCTATATGTGATAAGGTGAAATAATGTAGTGTGTTGTTTGGTAGACTTGTGTCTCTTACTTGATATATGAATGAATGTTATTAGATTATGATATGTCTTGACTAGGTAGTATTAGTGCACCCTTGTCATGTATAAATGAAAGATATGTGAGACCTTAGAGGATATTAAGATGGTCATGTACGTGGTACAGGTTAAGTTATGAATGCTGAAGTCGAGAGTCGTAACGGTATCCTTCATATAAGGGAATGGTGGGCTTAAGGTTAATTGGCTGGACGACATCATATTAATCCTTAGGAAAGTCATAATTATCTATCTTAGTCTCCATTGAAAGGTAACCCTACTAGAACTCTTTTGTAAGGTGAATGTGATTGGGTTGTGAACTAGATAAGGAACCTCTTCTTGTTATCATTTAATGTTAATTACTCTATGAGGACTAAGTCTAAACCCGAGTTATTATGCTATGCGAACTGGCTCTACTTGAAAAGGATACTAGAGTACAATGTACCTCTACTTGAGGATGAGATTAGTGTTCATAAAAGCTCTTCATATTCCTTAACCATGTTCCTACATGGGATGTGTCCTAGCTCTACCATTGGAAAGTAGTAGGTTAGATCTCCAGATTCCATGTCTAGCTATCATGGTCTATGTCGGTTATTGCCTATTCTTATGACGTGGGATACTTACTAGTACTAGAGAAGTTCTATGAACATTAGGTGGTGGTATGGGACGCTATCTAGACATTGCACAATAGACTTTGAAGGTGTTAGTTGGAGTCCCTAGGCCTTGTCAAGGACCTCTACTTGAATTTCCTTTCTGTGTTGAATGTCTCCTAAATGAATTAATGGATATGATTACTTATGTTAAGTAAGAAGGTATGTTAATGGAATAAATACTTATATAGAGTAGTTAACAGTTTTCTAGTTAAGGTGTGAAGGGGGCATAGGAATGGTCACTCGTTTCTTACATAGATGAGTCTTAAGAATGACTCTAGTTAGGGAAGATGTTGATTATGTGGACATGATCCGAACTTAGGAAGTCTTAAGGATTATTTAGGTAGTCTTGAAATGGTCAATCATGGATGTTATCAACTTGATCTACTTAAGTAAGTCTTTTGATTGCCTTTGATGAGGAAATGTCATATCGTCTATGTCTTGATATGCTTGATGTCTTGGAGTGTGTATGTGACTTATTATAATTGTTCTTGAGAGTCATAAAGGTATGCCTAGAGAGGTTTAATGGGCGGTCTCTCTCTGTGTGTCTTAAGTGGGTCTTAGGATAGATGTTAGTTAGGAGACTACATGCTAAGAAGTGTTAAATTGGAAAGGGAAGCACTTCACTGTACAAGTGAAGAACACTGTACAGTGAAATAAGTTCAATGTGAAGTGACTCTTAAAATGTGATATTTGGTTTAAATGTTTCCTTATGCGTTCCTAAGTTGTTAAATGTTTCTCTTATGATTATAATATGATTTCTAAATGAAAAGATGCATATTTCAAATAAATGTCCATTTTCATGACTTTTATGTATAATGTCATACTTAGTTCATGTGGTTGTATATCTATACAGTTCTTGGTAGGTTAGGAACTTTTGGGAAGGAAGACTTGGACCATACCATTGTTCAAGAGAAGTTGAAGTATGTCCTCATTTGGATCGATGGCATATATGTCTTTTATGTTTTCATTCAAAGTATTGTAATAGACTAAGTATTTCTATATTAGTATTTTGTATGGGCCGTGTTTCAAGTATTCTTCTGTCTTGAGATGATGAGATTGAGACTTAGTATTTCCTATTGCTTATAAGAATGAGATTTTTAAAGACTATGTTCTGTTTTATGAAAAATTTTAGTTCCGCCCTACTTTTCACTATGTTTGTGCGATGAATGATATGTAAAGGCTTGTACAAATGATATCTCACTAATCATTCAAGTAAGGGAACCAAGAATACTTGGGACACGACCCATACAAAATTAAACCGCCCTACTTCTAGAGTGTGGTTTTAGGATGTGACAATGAGAATAGGCGTTAACCGATATAGACCATGCTATCTAGGTCTAGAATCCGGTGTCATAAGACCCCATTCCATGGAAGGTGTTCTACTTGCCAATGGTAGAACTAAGGACACATCCCATGTCGGCGCATGGTTTAGGGATTATCAAAAGGTTTAATTGTACTCTAGTCTCATACTCAAGTAGAGCTACAACCTTATGCATATACACTTGGTTCTTTTCCTTATTTCACATATAGTAAGTTCATTCAAATAAGAGTATTTGATAAGTTACTATCCCTAAGCCCTGCCAAAACATTATACCACAATCAAAAATGGATTCATAAGGGATTACCGATCAGGAATCATTAGGATAGCTCAGTCATGAAATGGGTACCATGCTAGGTTTATTCAATTTACTTCATTACAAACCTACTTTTCATATTCAAGGTTTGAACATTCACTTAGGGTTCTAAACTCATCAAGAAGGAGTGTAGTTCTTAGTTATACTGGTTCAAGATATTCTCTAGAATACCTCACTAATCATTCAAGGAAGGGCACCAACTTAGGTCTACTTATCCTAGACTTTTATTCATTCTCATTAAAGGACGCTTGCCTAGTGAAGAGATTTACTTCAACATAACTTTCATGTATCAAGAAGGGACAACTAGGTCTACCTAAACAATACACCATACAAACATGTAAAGACTCTTCATAGTCTATCATCATCACATACAAACATTTAAAGAAACATGCTTTCGGTCACAATATCACATAGCTTTATACAAGATCACCACAATATCACATGAATACTTTCACATTATGAACATTATACAAGATCACACACATATTACATAATAACTTCACTTTATACATTCACATATGCCATAAAACCTTCTACATAGCAACATTACTTCACATACCCAACAAAACATTATACATTCATATATATCTTGACATGATACTACTACAATTCATATAATAATTCTGACAATGACATGATCACAACAAGAACAAGAAGTAAACACCGCCACCATAAGTGGACCATACCACACAAGAGTAACTCTACATTAATTCTACATTTGTAAGGGAATAAGGTGAACTTACCCTCTTCAAAAGTAAGGATCACTATTTCCTTAACATCTCCAAAAATTCAAAATATAATAGTATAATTAACCATAGAAATCAGCAATACATCATAAATTAAACTCAATTCTATCAAAATTAGGTCATAAGTAGTTGCCTCGCTTCATAAGACAAATTTACGGACTTGAGAAGATTAAGGGTTCATGGAGATTTTAATTAGAAAAATATCAATTTAGCATTAGTAATATCATATCTAATTATATGAAAACGTTTCATGCAACCCTTGAGTTAGAGTGAAAATTGGACTATTTCCATTAACGATAAAATATTTGAAATCACTTTGAAATTGCATCTAAGGTGATATATAGCCTTATATAATGAATCCCATACCTTATTAGAAGAAATCAAAGATAATTAAATATCAAATCCATTGAAACCCACGACCCTAGCTCCATCTAAACTTCATACTTCTATGGTGTTTTTTCGGAGATAACTTTCGGAGGGAAGGGTTTATATATAGGTGCTTGAGTATAAAAGAGGGTCTAATCAATATGATATACTTAAAATACCTAAATACACATAAAACAACTGACCCTACCCTTTAAAAGACTTGGTGAATGTACCAACTCACCCCTAAGTTGGCCAAATTGCTGCATCAAATTGCAAACCTATTTGACACCCACAAATGACGGACAATCAATAGATTGACGCCTCGTCAATAGGGTCCATCATTTTGGTCTGCGACTCAATAATTTTCAGGCATTGAAGGCCAGGTTGACTCCTAAGGCTGATGGACCGTCAATGCACTGAACCATACTAACGTTAAACCCAGAACATTTTGGGTCCTCTCAATGGTGGTATGTGACGATGATAGACTTTTAATACTCTTTACATGTTGATATTGTGTCTTGTTTAGGCATACCTAGTTGCCCCAATTGATACATGAAAGTTATATGGATGTGATTTCTTGATTTGGTAGGCTTAGGCACCCTTGTCATGAGTTTATGAGTGAATGAATATCTATATTCGGTAAGACTAAAGTAGGTACGCTTCTATAAAAGTCTAATTTCGAAACATGAATAAGAGAAAAAGGCTTAAAATTAAGTGAATATGATAGACCTAGCATGGTCCCCGTTTCATGAATGAGCTCCTAATTAACCTTGATCGGCAACCTTTGTGGACCCTTTCTTAGTATTGGTATTATGAGTTGTTAGGACATATAAATGGTACCTTCTCATTATACTATTATGTGAATGAACTTAATCTATGAGACACAAGGCAAAGCACCGAGTGGATGTGCTTGTGGTAGTAGCTCTACTTGAGGCTGAGACTATAACGAAACCTTTGATATCCCCTAAACTATGTACTTAAATGTGATGTGTCCTTGGTTCTACCTTTGGTAAGTAGAACACCTTCCACGGTCTGGGGTCTTATGAAACTTGATTCCATACATAGCCACTGTTGTTTATGTCGGTTAATTCCTATTCTCATCATATGGAATGTAAACTTTAACTATTGGATATGTTCTACAACATGTAGGTAAATTAATGGGACGCTATCTACATGTGGAATGAGAAGGCTTTGAACATAGTAAAGTGGGTTCCCTAGGTCTTCGAAGACCACTATGTGATGTTTCTTTAATGCATCAATATTTCTCTACGATCTTAAGTACTAAATGTTGACTTTTTGTGGTTGTATTGGAAGGAACATCCTTATCTTTAGTAGTCTTAAGGAGCACTTATATGTGTATTGAAGAGGTCATGTGTACTTTCTCTTCATGTGTTACTTAGGGGGGTATTAGTATAACTTTGGGTAGAGGGTTTAATGGCTAAATGGGTTAGTAAATGATTATGGTGTAATCATGAAGCTACATGAGTATTATCTTAAATGGTCAATTATGGACTTGTAGGATGTCTTTTACACTTCCTTTATGAAGGTTTATTAAATTAGCACAAAAGCATATTTAAACTAAAGTGTCCCTTTTTCATGGTCTTCTTTCATGATAACCATACTTGGTTCTTGATTGTACTAATTCCATATCTTTCTCTATGTCTACAATGTAGGTGGTGGCAAGTGAGGATTCCTAGAGTGAAAACTTGGGAAGTTGATTTCTTTCAAAATTGGTATGTCCTTATATCTTCGAGGACATGAATTTTATTTCTAATTTTGTTTCATTAAAGACTTTTTACTAGACATAAGTTTCTTTCAATGTAAGTGTCGTGACCCTATGATTATCAGATGTGTCTTAGGTGGCTTTGTGATGAGACTTAGTTTTCTTATGCTTTATGAAAGAGTCTCCTTATTGATATTATTGTAAAAAGTTTTAAATTCCTCAATAATTTTCATACTTATGTCATGAATGAATTCTAAGAGGCTTGTATAAGACCTTGGAGAGGTCGAGTATGCTCTATCACGACTTAGGGGTGATCTCTGGCAGTGAAATGTTCATGCCCTTAACTTCCGCATGAATTCCATAGATTGAGTATCATTGAGATGAGTAGTATCTCTAAGTTCTACGTCTTGAGTATTGAGTTCCTAATCCCCTCTTAGATAATATTTTTTCTCATTGGACTATTACTTGTTACCCATGACGTCCTTGAGTTTAATTGTTCATGATCATAATTTCGCATTAAACAATAAGTCGAAGAGTCTTTAAATGAGAAGTATCTTTGAGTCCTTGAGTTTAGAAGTTCATGCTCATAATTCTGCATGAATCCTTTGAGCTGACCATTATTGAAAAGAGTAGTGTCAATGAAGATCTTGCGTTCCTAGTATTGAGTACTATCTATGGTTATTGAAAACCTTCCATTGAGTCATTCACGTCCATAATTGGCATGAACAATATTTTAAGAAGTCTTTTGCACACATTTCAACTTTTTTTAAGAGTTGAGCATTGAGTTGAGTAAGAGTAAAAATGAAGTTCCCTTTCTTCAAAAGATTCTATGAAACTAAGTATTCCAAAGAGGAAATATTTTCACATTTAAACAAGAAAAGGAAACCTTCATTTCTAAAGAGCCTTTGAGTTTTTTTCTTTCAGTAATGAGTAAATGTTATCAAATTTAATTGAGAAAGGAAACTGTAATTTTCAAAGAGCCTTTGAGCTAGTTTTTAGTTATAGAGTAATAACATCCATGAATAATCATGAGAGGAAACTTTGATTTCCAAAATAGCCTTTGAGCGATTATCTCAAATTACAGCAAGAACTATGATTTTAAACATATGATCTAGTACATAGTTTCGGAGTAGTATTAAGCACCAATATAGGGAGATTTCAAAAAACTCATAGCCCCCATAAACCATGTAGCAACTATAAGTAGAAAAGAGTCATAATTTCTAGATGATTCCTTAGTTCTATTAGTATAGACTAGTGGATCCAATTAGTAGTTCAGGTCCTATATTAATGGCAAGGTATGGGACGGCACTGGAGGCAAGACATTGTATCATAAAGGTAGCTCTTAAGTAATGGTTGTCGGTTAGAGAAACTCCCACAATAGTATTTTATATTTTTCTATACATCAGAAATATTTGTATTTTCATATAAAAATAAAGTTGATATTGTATAATTGTATACAAACTGAGCATAATGTATTCTTAAATAACTATGAGTTGCTTTCTATTGTTTTTAAAAGCTTTCCGCATATTGTATCTCTTATTGTTGCTTATACTAAGTTGAATATCTTATTATTGAGTTGAGCCTTATTTCGCTGAGTTGCATGTTTTATCTTTGAGTTGAATTCTTATTCTTGAGTTGAGTTCAATGAGTTGACAATAAGTAAGTATGTTTCCTTTTTTTTATCAAGTTCAACTTTTTGTTATTCTTTAGAATTTTCCTTAGATTCTTGTATATTCCACGTACTGAGCCATTTGGCCTGCATTCTTTGAGCATGTAGAGAAAGGTATTCAAGATCATCAACAGGATCTTCGTTGATACATCTGGGAGTTCGAGTTATCTATGGTGAGCCTTTTTTCCTCCATAGGGTTCCACTATTACTTTGTTATATCAGTTGTTAGGAGTTCGTTGGTCTTGTCCCTACTCCCCTCTTTCTCATTTAGAGGCGCCATAGATATATTGTAATGTTTCAGAAATTTGTTTATTTGTGTTATTAAATGTTTTAAAGACTTAAGTTTCCTATTTTCTAGCTAGTCGAATAATTTATTTCATTCAGAATTTTATTTTGACTTAAAGCTTTGTATTTAGTTTCATGAATTTTAATTAAGTTTTTAAGCTTTGTATGCTTAAGTTAGTCTTCCTCTTGTAGTCAACAAAGATGAGGATTCGCTTGGGACTACGAATTGTTCACGAGTGGCGGCCATGTCGAGTGTGTAGGCTCGTGTCATTAAAAGTTATTGGTGGGTTGTGTGCAAAATAAAAGCTTTAGTTGTTGTTGATATGCCTCCATCATCTTTAGTATCCCCTCTAGTAGATATTGCAGAGCCTTTGAAATGTAATGAAGTTGTTTTAAGATTTGATGTGTTGTTCGGTAGTGAAAGTATTGTCTGTAATGATCAAAATGGAGAATTTATAAACGTAAGAGATTAGGATGATAATTTAGATTAGGTGATAGAGTTCCGTGATGAATTAGAGTTAGAACGAGGTGATGAAAGTTAGAATACAGAGGCGTACTATGATAGTGGAAGTTAATAAAGTCAAAGTGATCCACTCTCTTCAAATATAAGAGTCAGAGTTACTAGTATAAAAGTGTATTTTATATTTTGTCTCTTTTACTAGTATACTTATTTTATTTTAATAGTACTCCTGGTTGTTTTGTTTGAACAACTATTTCCAGACTTATTCTAGATTTGGAATAGTGATAAGATTATTTTATTACTAAAAGTGTTTATATATTTATCTGCTAACTAGTTAACATGTTTTTTCTTAAATTTTTAGAGGAATCATGTTCTTAAAGTGATATATCAACTAATTATCTATTTTTATTATAATTAAATCAATCATGATTCAATCATGATGATATTATTTCATTCACATTAACTTTGAAATTGCATAATACCTAGGGCGTGGACGTACTAGATATTCGTGAAAAAGGACAACACATCAAGTTGAATCTCCTCGAATGTCGAGTTCCGCACCTAATCAAGCACAATAATTGCCTAAACTGCCAATACAAGTTATGTGAGATTCAGCTACAGTCAACTTATCGGGAGCATCTTCATCTATGGGGATCGAAATACCAATGAATCATATGGTATCAACAACTTCATAAAATACAACTGATTTTACCCGTATCTCAATTGAAATCATCGTGGAACGGTAAGTGCAACACTGTTTCATTTACATTGTTTTGTTTCAGACAACAAAATACGATATGTTTATTTTCTTCAATACTTCTTTTTATAAATGTTTAGAACTCTTGTTGATTTTCTTATATTGTATTAATCGGGAATGAAATACAAATTGATGTGTATTTGGATGAATTAAAAAAATCACTCTTGACGAAAGTAGCTTGTTCACTAATATCTGCACTTCTCTTATATGAGAAGCAATAGTTGAATGTGGCAATATCATATGTCAAGGAATTATATATGTAGAATGGGGCAACAAAATTCTCCATGTGCAGGTACCAACACATTTTCTCTTGACCTACATGTTCAGATTGTGTGGAAATTTTATTGTTTACTTTGCTTTTATTGGTGATCAACTTTTAAGATCTTGCGTTGAGTTAGGACCTCTAAATTTTATATATATGTAGTTTTTCTTTGATGATGTAATTGAAGAGAACTTCTTATTTCATATATATCAACATTACATGTATATATACAATAGCAAGAAGCTGTCAATACCGGGGAGCACCCCCTAGAAGTAACTTGATGCACTTGACCTCTCGGAGGTCTTATACAAGCCCATAGTCATCATTTATCGCATTTTCATAGGATATTTAGTGGAAAATTTAAAATTTTCATAGTACATATGACCCAACATACATTCATATAAGCATAACATATCATGAGGAACATACTCCAAATATGACCCAACATACTTCAGGAACTACATATAAGACACATTTCAAGTCCACATTCACATGCATACTTGGATTTCATTTCATAAAGACATTATAAGATCTTACTCATAATCCTAATCTAAGTCGACTAGTGCAATGTAAATGTGAAGCCCCATAACCTCACACATACTAAGTAAACTCATAAAAGGACCATAAGAATATCACTTTTTTTATAAATCCATATGACAAGTATAGTCAATTGCATGCATAACCATATAAGACCTTCAATATATAGTCATTAAGATCAACATCACATGCACATAAAGTGATACCTCATCATATAGACATTATAGGAGTTATACTATGCATATTATGATAACAATTATTCAATATCAACATGTCATGCATGAGAGACATGTACATATGCATATACATATAGAAAACCTTCCTAGAACTCTCTTGAAAATCTACTTGTGCAATGCATAGGTAAGTACATTACTCCCACCTATACTAGGAAACTTCCCTTAGGTTATCCTAGTTAGGGTTCATTACATTACTTTCATTGTCCATGTTTTACTTCACGGAAATCCTAGCCTTAACTTACAATAAGACCATCTGAGTTAAACATGGAATATGGTTACATGGAACCCCACACCAAAAGGAGGAGCTCTACTTGCAAGGTAGAACATTAACATCATTCTAGCATATTAGGTGAATTCACTTTCTAGATCCTATAATGGAAACATATTTATGGAACTAAGGAGATGTAAGTTGAAACCCTCTTTATGCCCATAGGCATTGTAGTTTCCACCTTATGAGGACATTTGGTGAACATTCCTTCCCACTTTGGAAAGAGGAACCCCTCATATATCAATTTCACTCTTTACTAAGCTATTTTCCTTTTATTGAAAATCGTTTATTAGTTTTAGTTCATAAAATAGGCTCTAGGAGATTAACTCCTCATATGCATGGCTCATAGGTTATAGAGGATAAATTCCTTTATCAACCTAGATCCTGTAAGAAAACCTTTCACATGGACATATCATATCAAAGAACACCCTAGATTAGATTCCAATTGAGCAAATCTTTTAAGAGAACTTACTTTTCTAGATTATTATGCATGCTATATAGATATGCTTTCATGTGTTTGTATATGTACTTATATGAGAACACCTTTCAGATAAACACAATTAGACACTACAGATATTAATACTTCATCATATCATATACTTTCAAATTCATAGTTTAATCATGAATTCATATTCATCTACATAGAGTAACCACCCTAGGAACTATCCTATCAAGGTACACATGTGCAAAGCGTGTCCCATAGCCTTGCCTACTCTAGTATACCTATCAAGTCCTCCTAGTTTATATACATTTCAAGAACATATAATTTACATGAGTAATAGTAGACATTAGTGCATATGAGAATTATCCTTTCATTAGACATAATGGATCTATACTACTCATTGACATGTATGAGGTGCGTGTACATTGAAAAACATGATCACATAATGGCTATCAACATAATATTGAGGAAGCCACCCTCTTAAACCACAATACACATTCATTCATAGAACACACACCACATCATCACATAGGAGAAAAAACATCTTCAACATTGCATCTAAGACTCCTAACATTGGCTAAGATCACACATTAATATAGGTGTACATAGCTAGGGGATGATTCACCATTAGCACTTCATCAATGGCAGCACATAGACTATACGTAACCCTAAGACTTCATTCAAATGTAGAAGACACCATCGACACCTAGCACATGGTACTAGATTAAAACACTAGGCATATACTTCACATTATGTGATCATAATAACCATACTTAATAATTCATAAACTCAATTCAAGGACATTATCAGCACAAATAAAGAATGACAATAAAGTATACAGCGCCACCATAAGTGGACCATACCACATAATGCCATTAAAGGCCAATTCAACTACCAATTCTATACTAAGTAGAAGGAATTGGTCAATCTTACCAATTCTCCATGCTCTGATCATCATTGATCAATTACCAATAATTCATCATCAATTGATAAGCAAAAAAGTAGCTATAGTTAGATTAACATAAATGGAATTACAATATATCATCATCTCAACAAGATCACATTACCCACATTATAGGCTTAATTGAGAATTCAGATGGATCATGGGTTCTTCAGGAAATTGGATTTAAAATTACATTAGAGACAATATCTAATCATCAATTTATCATAATCATTCTTTTGAAATCGTTTTGAGAAGGAACCCATGACTAGATTGAAAGATAGAGAGTTTGATCATGAAATCTCATTGAATACCTTTAAAGGAACTCCTTAGATGAGTGGATAACTATGGATGAAGTATCAGCATACCTCATTACATGAAAATAAAAGGAAAACATGATTATGAAACCATGAAAATCCATCAACCAAGTTTTTCTTTAGGTTCATCTCCAATGGAGGTTTCTAGAGAGAGTTTGTTTTGAGAGGGAATGTGAAATTTGAAGAATGAAGTCTACTTGGGATTTCGATCTTTCTAACTAACTTAAAATACCTATAATAGCCTATAAAAACCGTGCATACTATTTTTGGGACATCGGGTGAGTTTCCCAATTCACCCCTAGCGTAGGAGTTCGCTTGACAACATTGTAGGCTCCCATCGACGGTGCAGTCGTTTGAATGACGGTGACATACTGCAAAATTGTCGTTTGGGACATAAGTGGGGGTTTATATCACACTTCTAAGTGTTGAAAAATTCCCACAGTGTATGGTGCGTCGACCAAGTGTCGATTGCAAGCTCGTCGTTTGGACATTGCTAAGGCAGTGTCTACACAGTGTTTGGGTTCTCCTCAAGGACCCCTTGGGTGTTCCATGGGGATTCGTGCCCGAACGTTTCGAACATAAATACAATCATATATATGTTAAGGACATCTAATATAAATTTGAGCATCAAACAACACTAAAAACATACATAGGCACACTAGAACATACTAGCACGTCTCAAGACTAACTTTCGAACGTCTCGAACATTCTTGGGCGTTTGACCTCCAAACCACTTAAAAAAAAAGCACTCTATAAAACACTTAATTAACATATTATTAACCTTTTTAGGAACATTTAAGGCTCTGGACACCTTAGTTCATTTTGAGATACCTAACAGAAGCTATACCAAATGTTATAATTGTCTTACTAATATCTCATAAGATTCTACAGATTTATCCTATGTTACTATTAACTATATAAGGTGATAAAATATTTACAACATTCTGTCACACTCCTTGTAACAATCCCCCTAAAGATGGGGCATGTATATTTTTTATGCCTAGCATTTTACAGAAATAGTAAACTTGAGCTCTAGGCAATGCCTTTGTGAACAAATAAGTTAGTTGCTCTCGTGTCTTTACATAGCTACAGGAAATAAAGTTCTCTTGAATCTTTTCACAAATAAAATGGCAATTCCACCTCGATATGCTTCATTCTTTCATGATACACTGGATATTAGGCTATATGAAGAGCAGCTTAATTATCACACCAAAGTGTCAATGGTGTGGGATACTTCAACCTAACTTCATTTAAGAGGTGATGTATACACACAATTTCTCTTGTGGATTGTGAAATATCCTAGTACTCGAATTCTACACCAGATCGAGATACAACATTTAGTTTCTTACTTCTTCATGATACAAAATTTCCACCCCTAAAGACGCAGTAAGCGGTTGTAGAACCTCTATAAATCGTGGATGTAGCCCAATCCGCATCTGCAAAACTCTCAATTGACTATGCTTATTATTTCTATATACTATGTCAAGTTTGCGCTTTTCAAGTAACACAATATGTGTTCAAAAAATGGTTAATGTTTGATTATACGTGTGGATATGAAGTACTAATAATACTTACAACAAAAGAAATATTCGGACGATATATAGTGAGATATTTTCATTTCCCAACTACTCTCATATATTTCTCTAGATCAACGAATGAATCACTATCATCTTTTGTTAGCTGCGTATTGAGGACTACTGGAGTACTACAATGCTTTCCTGTAGACTTTCCAGTTTCCTCAAGAAGGTCTAGGATATACATCCATTGATAAAAAATATTCCCTTCTTGGTCCTACATACCTCTATTCCCAAGATGTATTTTAAATGTCTCAAATCTTCCGTTTAGACATAGAAAACAAGAATAATTTATGAGAAGATATTTTTGGTTCACTCAAGTGATGACAATGTAATCCACACATACAACAAGAATAATAATGTTGACTACTGATTGTCTGTAAAAGACAGAATGATCATAATTCCTCTTTTTTAGCCATAACTTCTGAGTTACCTCACTAAATTTCCAAAACCAAGCACGTGGACTCTGTTTCAGACTTAACAAGAATTTCTTCAAGTGACAAACTTTGCTTTTCTCCTCCTGATCAACAAAACAAGCGGTTGCTCCATATACACGTATTCTTGCAGATCACCATGATGAAATGCATTCTTGATATCCAAGTGATGTAGAAACCAACTTTAAGAAGAAGCAAGAGAAATAAAGAAGCACACTGAAGTGAGTTTGGCCCCCAGAGATGTAACGACCAGGGAGCGCCCCTAGACATAACCGGTGTCTTCGTTCTCGAACAGTCCTTAGACTATCCCTTGGCATACATTATGTCATATCATCGGTAAAGATAATGCAAAAATCTAAAACTTTTACATAGTGAAGTATACTTAGACTTCTCACATATCATATATGGAGTTTACATAGACTTCTCATGTATCAGATATGGAGTTTACATAGACTTATCATTTAGCATAGTCATTTCATTACGTAGTCAAATACTTTGTCTTACATAAAACCATCTAAAAGAGAATTACAAATTTTGGGCATAGACCTTACACTAGTACAATATTCCACATATAGGCTTACAATAATAGTCTCAAGAATAAGAAAAAAAGAAGTGTCTTTTGACATAAGGAATACTACTAAGATAAAATAAGGTGCACCATCCTCAAACTTCGAGCACTCACCAACAACATGGGGAAAAGTCCAAGTCTTCTTGCAAATGGCGTCGAAGCACCTCAGCGACCCGAACATACATATTTGTAGAAACATAAAGAATATGGATTAGTCCAACCACTTGTACTAAGTATGGAAACATATGCACGTAAAACCTTTGGAAACATGCTAAGTCATTTGGAAAGCCTGTATGCACATACAAGAGCATATACAAGTCAAACGTTACAACAACCTTAAGCATGTTCATAGAAACAAGAATTAAATCATCATACAGTAATATAAACATTTCATGGTCAAGACATCATATCATCAAACAAACAAGACCCTTACCAACAATCCTATCCCAAGCCCACAAGTGCAATGCTCATGTGAAACCCCATAACCCGACATAATCAAGAAAAATAGAAAAGAGATCATAAGTAATGCCTTACCTCAAATAACATAACATCATAAGTATTCATCAATATATACAACTACTTAGACCAATTTCATGTTCATCAAATTTAACAAACATCATATAGCACAAAAATATTACATTTCATTATAACATTAGAGAATAAGAACATAAGAACAAACTCCTAGGAGTCCCCTCAACGCCAACTTGTGTAATGCATAAGTAAAGTCCCATACCCTTACCCATACTAAGTAGTACCTATTAAGTCACCCTAGTTAGTGTCCATCTTTATTACTTCAATTCAGTAATATTACTTTCTAGAACAATTGCCTTAACCGACAATATACCTTGTGAGTTAAACATGGAATTCGTGCCATGAAACCCTACACCGAAAGAAGGCGCTCTACTTGCCAAGGTAGAACCAAAACATGAACGTAGATTTATAGGTTAATCCACCAGCTAGTTTTCTTTTGAAGGCAACATAGATAAGTAACTACGAGATTTTCTAGAAACTCGTGTATGAACATTGAATGGTAGTCTCCATCTCATGAGAACATTTGTGAACCTTTCTTCCCTTTTGGTAAGGGACACTTCTCATACCTAGTTCATTCGGTTCTAAGCTAAAGTCCCTTTTTAAAATCCTATTAAGTCATTCTTAATCATCAATCCTTAATATAGGCTATGGGAGACAAACCCATTATATAATAATTATTATAGCCTATTAGGTTTGGAATAAGAACTTCCTTTCATCACAAACCATCATTATGTGAGATCATCACGTCATAGTCATATCACAATAAGGCACACAGGAGAATCATATTCAACCTTGCATAATCATAGCTCTATCATGATCTCACATTTCACATACTTATAACATGTCATAATATTAATCATATTATCATCTTCTTAATTTATTAACGTAATCATACATCAATTGAACATCATTACAAAAAATAAACCATCATTATTGAAGTAAAGAACTCATAATCATAACGGTCTTACCAAATAGATTCCAATACTCTCCTTCAAGATCTTACCCTCAATTTATTATAATTATACAATTGTAAAATCATAATCATCATCATAATTTAGTGAATTTAACAATAACATAATCAATTCCAACAATCCTAATCATGTAAAACTCCAATTCATAGCTATGTTTAAGGAAAAGGGTTCAATCATGAATCTTTTATAAAAACAAGGTCAAAGACTAACCACTATAACATATTAAACATTAAGTAACCATAGATTATCAATATAAACCAACAAAATACAACATTAAATCAATTTGGAAAGGAGTTCACTAAATTTAATGAAACCCATGTTTTAGACCTCTTAAGAAACCCATTTTGAAGAGCCTCTAAAGAAAGAGATCCCAGTATTGAAAAGCCTCCATACCTCAACAATAATTGAAGATTGATGGAATAAATCTTGAGTCTTGAATCCCTAGAGAAACTTGAAGTTGGCCTTTAAGTGTGTTTTTGGGAATTGAGAGATAAAGTAGAGAGTAGGTAGAGTGAATTGGGTTCAGGAATAATGAGGTGTAGAGTTAGGTTTAATGAGGGTTAAATCTTTTATAGTCCCGAGCTAACTTAATTAACCACCCAATAACTCCTATTTAATTAATTAACTAATCAACCTAACTTTACTCAAAACGTAAAAGTCAATTCAACTCCCAAACCAGGACTACCCGTCTACGATCTATTGTTCAGACCACGGACCGTACTGGTAGTCCATGGTTAGGGTAAGAGAGGGTTCTTGAATCCATTTTAGAAAATGTTTAAGTGTGAACCAAAGAACAACATTAAAGGGCCGTTAACCCATTGACGACTCATCATTTGGTTCCATCAGTAGCCACTAACAAATGACACCTTTCGGGTCAAAGTGCAATGGACCTCCTTAAGGACCTCTAAGGTGGTCCTTGGGTAGTCGTATCTGAAATTTTCGACCCTAACACACTCAGCTAAATATTTTACTCCTTTTTACCAACTTTGACTTAATTTTTACTCTTAAAATCCATTGAAACACAACAAGGCAGACTTGCTCAATTTCAGTCGTCTCCGGACATCTTTGTTGTTTCATGACATTTTGATTCTAAAACTTCCTAATTAGACCGAATACATTAATTTAGTATTTGGAACACTGTTTTAAGTCTTAGTTCATCAAGTAAGGATATAACTAACTCATGGAACTTCTGGAGTGTTACATAATCCCCCCCCCCCCGAACATTCATCCCCGAATGACACTTTAAAATTTTTATAGGGACAGGAAAGACTCAATACTAGAAGCCCAACAAATCAACAACATGCATTATTCATGAGTCATAGCTCGTAGGAGTACTTCAAAACTCCCTTCAACATAAAATGAAAGCACTTCTCATAACAACTCAATTCAAAATTTATCACATATAAGAGCTCAACACTTCACATCATAAAATTAGGAACTACCTTCTCAATATCAACATAAGCTAAATATGAACATCAAAGAGTCAACATGCTATTCTTCTTCTCAAGATAATATCAAAACACTAGATTCTCAAGAAGGCAATTATACATATTTCATATGGGTGCAACTACAACATACAAGCATATTTTCATGAAAAATCTTTTTAACATGAAACCTTACCAATTTATACACAGTTAGAAAAAAGAGCCATATTCCACATTATTCAATACTTTTGTTTTAAGAGGAACTACAAACCTTAAAGGAGAAAGAGATATGGGTAACAGGAATTCATGTCGGCCTCTGCCTCCCATGTTGCAGCCTCAACTAGATGGTTTCTCCATAAAAACCTTTGCGGAGGACACCTCTTTGTTCCTCATCTTCTAGATTTTAAAATCTAGGATCTGAACCGGAACCTCTTCATATGAAAGGTTCTGATTCACTTCTTACCCTTCAATATGGAGAATAAACATCGGGTCTCCTAAAAATTTCTTGATCATAGAAACATGAAATACTAGATGAACCGGAGCTAGTTTAGTTGGTAGTTTAAACTCAAAGTAACTTTTTCGACCCGTTGCAATACCTCATAACGACCCACATACCGGGGACTTAGTTTCCCCTTTTTACCAAATCTCATAACCCCTTTCATGGGTTAAATATATAAGTAGACCCAATCACCTATTTCAAACTCAAGGTTTCTTCTTCTATTGTTGGCATAACATTTTTTCTGACTATAGGCGGTGTTCAACCTCTCTCTTATCATTCAAAAATTCTCTATAGACTCATAGACTATCTCGGGACCAAGGAGTAAAGACTCACCAATATCAAACCACCCAACCAAAGACCTAAATCTCCTACCATAGAGTGTTCAAAAGGGGCCATAGAAATACTCGAATGGTAGCTTTTATTGTATGAGAACTAAATCAACCGTAGGTGATCGTCCCAATATCCCTTGAAGTCAATAACACAATCTCATAACATATCTTCTAGGGTTTGAATGGTACGTTCCTCTTGACCATCCGTTTTATGATGGAACGCGGGACTAAGCTTCACTTGAGTACCCAACCCTTTATGAAAAGAGCTCTTAAAACAAAAAGGTGAATTGGGCACCTCTATCCGAGATGTTGGAAAAAGGTAACCGATGAAGTCTCAAAATATCATTAATGTATACTCTTGTATATTTCTCCAATGAATATGTAGCTTTCATATGCATAAAGTGGGCAGATTTCATCAGCCTAACCGCAATAACCCATATTGAGTTATTTTGCCTCCGACTTTAAGGCAACCCAACTATGAAGTCCATATTAATATCTTCCCACTTTTAAGTATGGACATCCATTACTTGTGTCAAACCACCCGACTTTTTATTCTCGGCCTTAACTTGTTGACAATTTGGGCACCTCGACACAAACTCCGCAATGTCCCTCTTCAAACCATCCCACCAATAGACATCTCTAAGATCACGATACACTTTGTTGGCACCCTGATGAATAGAATATCAGGAACTATGAGCTTCTTTCAATGTTTGTTTTCTCAAATCATCAACATCCGATACACATAATATAGAATCAAAGTGTTGCTTGGACTTCACCTCAACCACTAAAGATGATTTGGAGTTATGATGAACAATAGAACCTCCATTTGGAGAATCTTCCAACCGAGACACTAACATATTCAACATTAAGAATCCTAGCATACTTTAATCACACATTCATATAGGGTTCGTATAGGTTAGGATCATGCTATAAGAATATTCATCATCATTATCCATATAGACCATTCCTAACACTAACACGATCATGACATATACACAACATCATCCACACACCTTTATCATGCAACTAGTGCGGAAGACTACTCATATAAATTCACATAACATCTATTCACTTAGAACATGATATTAGAATAAAGGATAAATTCTTCAACTTCCTTAACATGGAAATAATAAGATCAATTCATCTTTCATCTAAGTCCATCAAGGCCATGATCATAACACATAAAAATGAACTAGAATGTAAACATTGCCACCATAAGTTGACCACACCAACCATCACAATTCAATGAAAATTCTCAGCTAATAAGAAAGAAAATAGGTCAACTTACCAAATCCCCAAGCTAATGATCATATTGATGAATTCCCAACAATTAACCAATTTACATAAAGGAATATCGAACTAATCAATTCATTACAATGTAAACATAATTAAAAAAATAATCAAACATAAATCCATCATTATAATGAATTTTTGAAATCAATTTGAGAATAAACCCATGGCTAGATTGAAAATTGGGATTTTGGTCTTTGAATCACTTTTGTAAATCATTGATTCAATTCCTTAGATGAATGGTTAACTAAGGATGAAGGATCACCATACCTTATTTATGGAAGACCCATGAATAATTGTAGAAGAACCCATAGAAATCTAGACCCTAGCTTGATCTCGAGTTTTTGTCTCCCATGGAAGTTTAGGGAGAATTTTGAAGAGATGAGAGTTTTGGGATTTCGATTTTTCTTATTGGTGTTAGGGTTTTTTACTTGGTAAAGGGGTTAAATAGGCCTTAAAAGTAGTTTATAAACTTCACCAAAAGTTACCAAAACACCCCATGCTTATTTGGACTTTTAGACATGTCATACTCAACTTTCATTTTTAGAATCTTCGTCGGGGAATAAGTCTGCAATGCAGATCTTGTCCCACGTGATCTTTTTGAAAATAACTTCCAGGCAGTTCAATCTGCGTTGTGTCCACGATGCCGACAAACTTTTTTACCTATGGGTTACAAAGTCCGCGACGCGAACCTATTTCACCAAGGAACAAAAGTTGCTGCCTTGGGCAGCTTGTTTGCCCACGGTTGGGTCCTCCTCAAGGACTCTTCGGTATGTCCTTGGGGAGTTCTTCTTGAACATTTCCAATTCAAATACTCTCATATACATGTTAGGAACCTCTCATATAATTTGGACTCCAAAAAACACATAAAACAATCCGAAACACAAACACGTTTCAAGGCAACACTATTGAATGTCTTGGACATTTGACCTCCAAACTCTTCCAAACTTAACACTGTGCCTTTTAAAACTATAATTAGTCATTTAAGGACTTAATAAACTTATAAATAACATGTTAGACTCTAATTAGACCTAGATAATTTTGACGGTGTAACAATACTTACCTACTTGGAAACATTCGTCCTCGATTGACACTTGAAATATTTTAAACACTTTCAAGGATTTAATGAGTCTTATAGCAGCTCAAAACACTTCAACATGTTGTCAGACAATAGTCAACAAACTTATAATTAAACACCAACTTCACACAATCATGTAACCAAATAAACATAATCAAACATGGACTACTTCTATAATTCTTTCCATGCATACATACATCTTCATATTTATTGGCATTCGGAGGAACTACATTCTCCAACTTAAGGCATGTTGATTATTTCCTCTCAAGTCTTTACATACAGTGTATTTCAATTGCACACATAGGTATAATTCAAACTTCAACTTATGAGATAATTTTAAACAATTCATTTAGTTGCACAATAATCATAAATAATGTTGATTGACTACAATCTTATAGTCTAAACAGAACAACATCAAGGTCATATATGATATCACTATGCTTAGCTTTGTTCAAGGAGGAACTACCTTCTCCTAGTCACAACATATACCATCATGGAGTTCATATTAAAGCAATGCATAGAGGTTAATTCATAATAAGGAGGATTTGTTTACTATAACCACATCATGTTTATACTTCCTTCCTTATGAAATCAACATGGTAGGTCACACCAAGCACATCATAACATTAGGAAGTAAATTTACAGCTCTCCATTTCTAGCACATCACTAGCTTTCACAAACATGCATCATTTATGGAAATTTATTACAATTTATAGGCACACAAACAAACATAGACTAGACAAGCCATCACTCCTCAAGAGTGAGCCTATAGTAACACTCCCCACAATCTCTAAAGGCATATATTTTTCAAAGAGACTTGTCTTTTAATATTTAAAGGAGATTCTATTTCTCATAGTGAGCCCAAAACACCACGCAATATGAGTGACATCAACCATGCTCATTAAGCTATCTCATATAATCAAATTGCACATTTATCATATAAGGATGAGCAACATGCAAATTTATCAAAAAAAAAATTTTATGCAATCATAACCTTTTGTAACATGCATAACATAGTGTCATTTAAGGCATGCATAATATATGGAGAACATGCAAATTATCCTTTTACACAAGACTCCTATCATGAACAAGCTACTTAAGAACACTTTGGTTTCAAGCTTGAGTAAGAATAGAAGCAAATGATAGGGATATCTACAACCTTACTACTCATATCATCCTCCCTCACGTAGGATAAACCCATTTAAGAGAATCTCATCTCAACTCTACGGGAATTTAGATTACAAGACTTATTGACTAAGCACGTCATCCCTCTCTTGGGATCTAAGCTTATTAACACCCTTGTTACCATCAGTTCATCGTGATTTTAAGCCTAGACGAGTTCAAGGGAACTCAACACATGGACATCAAAGGCTCTAATAATCTTACCATCTAGGCACATTATCCCCCACTTGATGGAACTTTTCTACTAACCGTGCCTAGGTAAAATCTAATCACTTTTTCAATTGAAAATTCTCAAATTCAAGCTAAAAAGACAACTAACCACTTCAAAGTGGACCAACCTCAATTCTCTCTTTGTCTTCAAGAGTTAAGGCGTACAAACCCTACATCCCCCTATGTAACCTTAGGGTAATCATACTTCCAACTTATGGAATAAAACTCTTTTTCCCCCTTTTTACCACTAATAGAATAATATCATAGAGGGAACCATTAACTAGTCACAAGGGTTTTCCCATTAACTAGAATACTTCAAAATCACTTTACAAGGCTCTATACACTATCTTCCCTCATTGAGAGAAAGCCTACACAAAATATTCAAATACACAAAACGACAATGATAAAGCATTTCATATATACAAAGGCAACATTCATATTACTCACTATATACGACATTCTCCAAAAGATTTTAAGCCTATATCATAACATCATGCTACCATCAAACATAATCATAAGGCAATCCATCATTCTAAGGGGAAATGCATTCAATCATAACTACTAATAAGTTATAACCACATCATATCATAACTCATAAACCACCTAGATCCATAAATGGCATCACATATAAATATACTAAATTCACCTTTACATATACTCACCAAACAAAGGTAAGCATCAAAACTCACCTTTTCTCCCTCAAGCATTGACTCATCCCAATCTAAGTAATCAGATCTTAAAGACCACCAGACATGTTATATAAGGAAGAGATCATATAGAGTAAATTTGAATGGCAAAACATAAGAATATTGAAGAAGGGAAAATCTATCTTCCTATAGCCTCTCGCTCATAGATGTGTATCGACTAACCACCGATGAATGAGACTCTACTAGACCTGAAAATACATTACTTTTAAACCTAAGGACAAAATAAATAACCTTATGCTTTGATATCACGTTTTTTTATGACCCACAAGTACACCCTAGGAGAAAGGAGGACTCTTGAGTCATCACACGGAATCGTCGACCTCTTGGAGGTCTTAGACAAGACCTTATACATCTTTTATTGCATAATCGTAAAAATAGCGATAATTTAAAATTTTTCGTAGCACATCATATGCTAGAACATTACTTCATATAAATAAAAAATAACATAATGCATAGTTAAACTCTAAGTCTCTTTGTCATCTTAGACTCAACACAAATAGAGTAGAATACGGACACGACCCTTAACATCATAAAATATTATCTAAGCTATTACATCAACTTAAATAAACATCTTGACATAGGGAACCCTTGAATCATAAGGGTCCCTTTACATGAACTTGGGAGATCTATCAAAGCTCTTCACTTAAAAGACAACCTCTAGCCATCAACACTTACACTTCGTGCAAAAATATGAAGAAGAATGATATTAGTACACGAATGTACTAAATATTGCAATCATGAAAAAACATGCATATAAGTAGGACATTTCATTTGAAATCATGCAATATGTATTTTTAGTAAAATTCATGAACATAGGCACATATAAGCTCAATATGGTTCACATACATCATATAGACATGTATAATACTCATAATAGCACATAAAGCCATTTACCATACTTTGAGGCATATTAAATACATATAACACATAATTTCTCTTTTTTCTTACTTGTTTCATTAGGTAACCCTCAAGTTTACTTAGTACAATGTATCACCTTGAGGTCAGCTTACATTATTCTTTCATACATATTCTTCATAAACACAAAAACATATATTAAAAAGTCATAAGCACATCATAGGCATCAACTTCACATAAATACCTAAGTCACAATAGTGCAATGTGTAGGTAGCATCCCATAATACTACTTCCAACAAGTGTACCTATGAAGTCAGTCTAGACTTAGAATAACATACTTAACAAGTCATAACACATTCATTTATAAATAATCATAAGGCCACATACTTGATAGTATCATATAAGGACCTTTTCTTTACTAAAACCTTAGTCAAAAATAATTCAGTTCATACCATAAGTAAACTACACTCGTAACCCCTTAACAAGCTTACTTGTGCAATGCACATATAGAGTCCTATACCCCCACATATATTAAGTAAACTAACTAAGAATCCATAGGTGTAACTCACATGCATTGTCATAATTCATGTCTTAGTATATCTAATTAACTTAGCATGAATTCATACAAGTCATACATAATATAAGTCTTTACTTCATAAGAGGCTCCAGTTCTATCCTTTCTTGAAGTCTTCTAGTGCAATAGATATATAGTGTCCACAGTCCTACCTATGCTAAGTAAACATCTTTAGGATCTTAGATTAGAATTCATATTCTAATCTTAGTTAAATTATTAACCTTCGGAAGACATAGCCAAAATAGACATAAACCATGTGAGCTGCATGAAATTCGGTGTTCTACTCCAACACCGAAAATAGAGGGTTAACACTTGCCTAAGGTTCAACTATTCTCACATAGATATATAAGTGCAAATCATAAGATATAACCTACGGGGGCACGTAGTTATGGAACATGGAGATTGCTTCTAGCAACTTTGACTTACTAACATAGACATTTCCATCTCATGAGACAACATCTACATCGGGAACCCGTACTTGCTAAAGGTAAAGGTTCTCTTTGTGTGAAGTTGGACTTACTAACGAGAAGCTTCCACTCTCATTTGTCATTTTCATTCAGTGCTAGGATCTAACTCCCATTTTAATAGATATTTAAGCCTTTAATACTCTAATTCATATGGAAGGCTTTAGGAGCTTGCTCCTTAGATGAATGGATAACTAAGGATAAACGATCACCATACCTTATTGATGGAAGACCCATGAAAAATTTGACAAGAAGCCATTGAAATCCAGCCCCTAGCTTGATCTTGAGTTTTGGTCTCCGATGGAGGTTTTGGGAGATTGTTAAAGAGATTAGAGTTTTGGGGTTTTTATATACACATTGGAGTTGGGGTTTTTGACTTGAGAAAGGGGTTAAATAGGTCTTTAAAGAAGTTTATAAACTTCACCAAAATTTACTGGAAAGCCCTCATAATTATTTGGATTTAGACATGTGAACTCAACTTCCATTTTCAGAATCTTCGTTAGAGAACAAGTCCGCGACGCAGAGCTGCTCCCGCATAATTTTTTTGAAAATAACTTCCTAGGCAGTAGAGTATGCATTGGTGTTCGCGACGCGGACTATTTTTTGGACCTATGGAGGACCAAGTCCATGACCAGACCTATTTCACCAAGGAGCAAAAGTTGATGCCCTGGGCAGCTTGTTGTCCAAAGGTTGGGCCCTCCTCAAGAACCCATTGGATTGTCCTTGGGGAGTGTTGCCAAGACATTTTAAACTCAAATACTCAAATATACATTTTAGGAACCTCTCACATCAATTTGAACCCTAAAAAATACATAAAACAAGTTGAAACACACTAAGACTATCAAGCAAGTTTCAAGGAAAATCTTTTGAATTTCTTGGATGTTCTTGGCTGTTTGACCTCCAAACTCTTCCAAAATTAACAAATTGCCTTTAAACACTATAATTAGTCATTTAAGGACTTAATAAATTCATAAACAACATGTAAGTGTCTAATTCAACTTATCTCCTTTTGAGGGCGTAGCAATACTTTTCCACTTGGAAACATTCGTCCTAGAATGACACTTGAAACATTTTAAACACTTTAAAAAACTCAATGAGTCTTATAACTGATCAAAACACTTCAACATGTTATCACGCAATAGCCACCAAACTTACAAAGAAACACCAACTTCATACAATCATACAAGTAAAGCAACATTAACAAACATGGACTACTTCTACAATGCTTTCCATGCATACATAAATCTTCATATTCATTGACATTTGGAGGAACTACCTTCACCAACATTAGGCATGTTTATTATTCCCTCACAAGTCTAGACATACAATGGATTTCAATTGCACACATAGGCATAATCCATACTTCAACTCATGAGAAAACTTTAACATTTCATTTAGTTGTACAAGAATCTTGAATAATGTAGATTGACTACAATCCTATTGTATAGAAATGACACCATCATGGTCATACATGACATCACCATGCTTAGCTTTGTTATAGGAAGAAGTACCTTCTACTAGTCACAACATATATGCATGGTATTATAAAGTTCATATTCAAACAATGCATACATGTTAATCCATATTAAGTAGGATTTCTTTACTCTAATCCACATTATCCTTATACATCCTTAGTTATTAAATCAACATGGTAGGTCACACAAAGCACATAATGTAACAACCCTAAAAATGGATATGATAAGTAATGCTTAATGTGTCTAGAATGCCTAAGATTAGACTAGGTTCACACGGATTGATGCGCGTAAAACCAGACCTCTGAACCCTTACTACAACCAAGCCAACTAAATTGCGGATTTAGTTGATCTTGGAGAGGTTGGGTCCATTCATGTAGGGCTCCCGAATACGAAGATTTATTCGAAGGAGTCTTTACTGACTTAAAATGGGAAAATCATAGGTTTGGAGGGTGTAGGGGTAAAATGATCTTTTCCAGGCTAAGGGTAGTATCGTAATTACACTACATATATAATTAATTATTTAATTGATAAGGTGGAGGGTTATTTTGTGGAAAGAGGGCCGAAAATTGGCCCTTGAAGTGAAGTCTTGCTCAACCCGAGTACGAACCTAGGTGGAAGCAATGAATTAATTTTTTTTAATTGAAGTTGGTAAATAAATGAAATTTATTTATATATATTATTTATTATCTGATTTAAAATAAAAGAAAATCAGATTTTTTTAATAATTAAAGAAACTTTATTTGACTAAGTCCTAAACTAGACTCCTAAGCCTAAGAAAACTCTTCTTTTCCACGCTCATCTCTCTCTCTCACGTCTCTATCAGTCTCATTCAGGTTCTCTCTGCCAAAATAACTCCAAAAAACAGTAGGTAAATCAATGTTCTTCACACTTGAAGAACTCACACGAAAATATAAAAAAGAATGTTAATAAATCACGTAGGCAAAGAGAAGGTTTTCCGTCGAGTTTGGTGTTGAACTTTTGGTGTTTGACGTGTGTTTGGAGGAGTTCTTTGGCAAGCAAGTTGAGTTTTGAACGTCAAAAAGGTATGGGTTCTCTTCTCTCTTGGTCCCTTTCCCAAGAGACCCCTAAGGTTCAGACGAATCTATTCCGAAAACTTGGGTTGTTCCCTGTTGCATGTCCCTGTCACTAGCTCCCAAAGATTCTTAGGTTGGTTATGTTTGCTGGTAGAAAACTAGGGATGAAACGTGTTTTCGTGATTATTATGTGTTTATATGTATGTTCTGAATTTTTTTCCCAAAATTATGTGTACTTGTGTGCACAATGTGAACCGTATCTATGTGCCTCAGGTTAAGGCTTTAAAACTGTGATGTTGTTATGTTTCACGTACAAATGATTATGTAATTTGTGATGTTCATATGATTTGAAATTTGGATTATTTGAGTGATAATATCTTGGCTAAACGAATACATGAAAAAAGCACCTAAGAATGTATTAAATGATCTACAAATTACCCTATGAATTCACGTGTAAATATTAAAGGAAGTGAGCTGAAAAATGTGACAAAATTTCCAGCAAATTACAAGTTAGTTTCTGCTAAATATAGGTGAACAAATCTGGAATTTTTAAATTAGTATAAATTAGGTGAGATCATTAGAAATCGAACCCGCGACCTCACCCGTGAAAAAGAGCTAAAAAAGTGAATAAAGAAATGGGGCTGAGGGGGTTCGAACTTTGGTACTCCTGGCTGGAAATTAATATATGAAATTAAGAATTGATAGGAGTGGGATTCGAACCCACAATCTCTCAATAAGAACTTAAGGTAAAATGAAAAAAAATAAATGTGAGGTGTGGGAATCGAACCCACGACCTCAAGACATTAGATGAGAGTAAGATAAAATGAAAAGAAGAAATAAAAAGGAAATGTTGATGTTGGAGCTCGATCTAGGGTCCCAATGTCATGTGGACTGAAATTAAATAAAAAGAAAAATGTAAAGCGTTTTCCAAGGGATTTGAAACTTGGTTCCCTTGCCCGAATTTCGTATTGATACATAAGTCATACGTGAATTAAATATTCAAGAATAATGTTGCCTACTTAGATCGAAATCGAGATCTTGGCATACATACAAGATGCATAAGTCTTGTACCACATAACCTTAGGAAGATATGAATCACTTAAACGAACTATAAATGAAGCCTCATGGCTCGTATGCATAGACCCATAAGTCTAGCATACATTGAAAAATAAGTGAACCTAAGACGTATGAAATAAAATGATGCAACCCTAGAAGGGTTATGTAAGAGTGTAAAACACACTAAATGGCCAAATGCATTGGTACATGACCAAAATGAATAATGAAATGATTAAATATCCAATGAAATGATGAAATGAACCATGAAAAGATGAAACCCTAGAAGGTTTAAGTAAGAGTGTGAAATACACTTAATGGACAAGTGCATTGGCATATGATGAAATGAACATTCACGTAAAACAAAAAGGGTGAGTAATTATGAAGATCAAATGTGCTAATGTTAATAAATGTGGTGACAACATGACATAAGGCTAATGTAAAAGATGAGAGAAATATCAAATGAGCCTAAGTAAATGTTACAAAAACGTACTCACCTATAAGAGTGTAAAGTTAATGAAGAGACCAGTCTTTATGAACACTATAATGAAAGTATTGAGATTAACACACTTAATACTAATGATGAGATTAGAAATCATCTATTAAGCTATGATGTCCTTATACTAGAAGCCAGCTTCCATGATGTATGAGTTGAATGTAATGAAACATTATACTGAGCACCGATAGACTAGCTATGAGTGGTGATGCCTTCTTTCGGGAAGGCGGAGGTTCACATAACTCTCATGAGAGGAGACTGTCCACCATGACGGGTATGGGTATCCTTATATCTCTTAGTCTTCGAACCTATACTACCAATATAAGGATCTGGCGGGATTGAACTCCCATGTACGCTTGCATATTCTGGGTTACTTTGGCCAGTGATTCCACCTCTTTTTGGTGTGAGGGAGACACTGAATTTTATAATGCTCACATGATCTACGTCGGTTAAAGTTAAAGTTCCCCATGAATGAAAAAGGCCAGACTCAAATGATGCACATAATGAAATGAATGATACCAAAGGTGTGATAGGTTAATCAAGAGGTGAGCTAGACTTATGTAATGACACTAGGTCATTCTTGCTCATTGCACAGCGAACCTGATGAAAGTCTTAAACTACATCCTGATATAGATGTTGTTTACAATAGCCTATGAATGAAATAAAATGAAGTACGTATGAATGAATGAAGCAGACTCTGTGTTTGATAAAGAAGGCTCCCTAGTTGAGGTCCCATATGTTGAGCCCTTATTTTCGGGAATTGTTGATGTCAAGTCCATGAATCCAAGGTCTCATGTCATATGAACGAATGATATGAAAACATGTTATGTGTTGTGTGCAATATGATTAGTATGATGATGCATGTTACTCTCATTGCATGCCTTTCCTAATCCAAATTTGGAAAGTTCACTCCCTTTCCTAATCAAAATTTAGAAAGCTCACTAACTTTACTAATCTTAATTTAGCAAGTCCACTGACTTGACTTTCTCTAATCATGTTGTTAGGAAAGAGCTATTCTTACTCATGCATGTTCTTCGTGTGTGCTTGCATATACCCATACTTGGTACAAGTGTGTACTAACCCTATACAACTCTACAATTTTAGGTGCAGGCACAAGTGGACGCTAGAGCTACAAGTTTATACTGAAACTATCCGGATTTGGAGCATTCATCCTAACTTGATAGGCTCTCATGCTTTTGAGGATGCTTGACCATTATATTCTATCTTAGTTATAGTATTGAGCTAGTGGAGTATGTTCCACTGGAGTTTCTTTACATTTTTATCTAAGACATCGTATTGATGTCATTTTGGCAATTATACATTTAATGCAATATTGAACTATTTCTTTCAGTTGATAACCCTAATGTTTAATGTAATTGGAATGACCTTTATGCATGATTACAAACAAAAAGTTTCAAATTTTCTGCTAAAATTAACCTAGATGAAGTAAGAATTATGTAAGTAGGCTTGTCTGCGACCTCTGAGAGGTCAACGACGTCGGTCTCGTCTGGGGTCTAAACTCCGATCGTGACACATCACAACATTAGGAAGTAAATTTACAACTTTCTATGCCTAACACATCACTAGCTTTCATAAACATGCATCATTTAGGGATATTTATCACAATTTATAGGCAATACAACAGACATAGGCTAGACAAACAATCATTCCTCAAGAGTGATCCTATAGTAACACTCCCTAAATCTCAAAAGTCACAAAATTTTCAAAAAGACTCGTCTTTTTAAATTTAAAGGAGACTCCATTTTTCATATTGAGGCCAAAACACCACGTAATATATGTGATCAAGCATGCTCATTAAGCTATCTCATTAAATCAAATTGCACATTTATAATTTAAGGATGCACAACAACATGAGAACCATGCAAATTTATCAAAAAAAAATTATGCATTGATGACCTTTCATAACATGCAAAACACAGTGGCATTTAAGACATGCATAACATATGGAGAATATGCAACTTATCCTTTTATGCAAGACTCGTATCATGAGCAAGCTACTTAAGAACTCATTGGTTTCAAGCTTGAGTAACAATAGAAGGAAAAGATAGGGATATCTATAACCTTAGTACTCAAATAATCCTCCCCCACATAGGATAAACCCATGTAAGAAAAATTCATCTCAACTCTAGGGGAATTTAGATTACAAAATTTATTCACTAAGCACGTCATCCGTCCCTTGGAATATAAGCTTATTAACACCCTTCTTTCAATCACTTCATAGTGATTTTAAACCTAGACGAGTTCAAGGGAACTCAACATATGGACATCAAGGGCTCTACAAATCTTACCATCTAGGCACATTATCCCCCACTCGGGGTAACCCAAATCTCATCATGCCCTTAAACACCATGGTCGAGGTAAGTCAAGACCAACCTAAAAGGTTCATCACTTTTGGTGGAACTTCCAACCAACCGTGCCTAGGTGAAATCCAATCACTTTTTCAATTGAACATACTCAAATTCAAGACAGAAAGACAACTAACCACTTCAAAGTACGTCAACCTCAATTCTCTCCTTCTCTTCAAGATTTAAGGGGTACATACCATACATCCCCCTATGTCACCTTAGGGTAATCATGCTTCCAACTTATGGATAAAACACCTTTTCCACTTTTTTTTATCAATCTTAGAAAAAATTCGTAGAGGGAACTAATAACAAGCCATAAGGGTTCTCCCATTAACTAGCATACTTTAAAATCAATTTACAAGGCTCAACACACTATCTTCCCTCCTTAAGAGCAAGGACACACAAAATATTCAAATCAACAAAAGAACAATTATGAAGTTTTTCACGTATACAAAGGCAACATTCATGTTTCTCATTATATACAACAGTCTCCAAGTGTTTTCAAGCCTATATCATAACATCATGTTACCATCAAACATAACCATAAATCAATCCATCATTCCAAGCGGAACTCCATTCAGTCATAACAACTACTAAAAAGCTATAACCACGTCATATCATAACGTCTCTACATAGCATATCCTTCCTCATAAACCACCTAGAGATATAAATGGCATCACATCAACATATACGAAATTCACCTTCACATATACTCACCAAACCATAAAACCAAGGTAAGCATCAAAACTCAACTTTTATCCCTCAAGCATTGAGAAATCATCCCAATCAAAGCAATCATATCTAAAAGACCACAAGACAAGGAAATATAATAGAAAGATCATATAGAGTTAATATATATAGCACGATATGGGAATAGCGAAGATGGGAAACTCTATCTTCCTATAGCCTCTCGCTCATAGATGTGTTACGACTGACCAACGATGAACAAGACTCTACTAGACATGGCAAGACGAGACTTTGAAACCTAAGGCCATAACATAAAACTTTATGCTCTAATACCAAATTTGTTACGACCCGCAAGTACACCCTAGGAGAAAGGAGCAATCTTGAGTCATCACACGGCGTTGTCGACCTATCGTAGGTCTAAGACAAGTCCTTATATTTCATTGATTGCATACTCATAAAAATAGCAAAAATTTTAAACTTTTCAAAGCACATCTAATGGTAAAAGATTACTTCATACATTTTTTAAAAAAACATAATACATAGTTAGACTCTGAGTCTTTTTTCCATTTTAGACTTAACACCAATAGAGTAGAATAGGGACACGACCCTTAACAACATAAAATAATATCTAAGCTATTACATCGACTTATAGAATCATCTTTACATAGGTAACCCTTGAATCATAAGGGTCCCTTTACATGAACTTGGGAGATCTATCAAAGCACTTTACTTAGGAGACATCCTCTAGCCATCAACACTTACACTTTGTGTAAAAAGATGATGAAGAATGGTATTAGTACAAGAATGCACTAAGTATGAATACCATGCAAAAACATGTATTTAAATAGGACATTTAAATATAAATCATGCCAAAATGTCTTTCTAGTATACTTCATTAACATAGACACATATATGCTCAATATGGTTCATATATATCATAGAGACATGGATAGTACTCATAATAAAACATAAAACAATTTACCATACTTTAAGGCATATCAATACAATACAATACATTACTTCTCTTCTATCTTACTTATTTCGTTAAGTAACCCTCAAGTGTACATAGTACAATGTATCACCTTGAGTCCACCATACAATAGTCTTTCAAAGATATGGTTCATCATTACAAACACATATATTCACAAGTCATAAGAATGTCATAGACATCATCGTCACAGAAAGGCCATAACTGAAGACAACTCATAAGTCACACTAGTGCAATGTGTAGGTAACATCCCATACTACTACTTCCACCAAGTTGACTTGGCATAACATACTTAACAAGTCATAACACATTCATTTATAACTAAACATAAGGCCATATACTTCATAGAATCATCTATATATTCTTTTCTTTATTAAAACCTTAGTCATAGCTCATTTAACTCATACCATAAGTAAATCACACACGTAACCCCTTTACTATCTTATTTGTGGAATGTACAGATGGAGTCCCATACCCCCACATATACTAAGTAAACTCACTTAGAAGCCAAAAGTGTAACTCACATGCATAGTTATAATTCATGTATTAACATAGCTAATTGACTTAGCATGAATTCATACAAGTCAAACATAACATAAGTATTTACTCTAAAGAGGCTCCAATCCTATCCTTTCTTGAAGTCATCTAGTGCAATACATTGATAAGGTCCATAGTCCTACCTATGCTAAGTCCGCCTCTCAAGGAATTTGTATCAGAATTCATACTCTTATCTAAGTTAATTTATTAAGCTACGGGAGACATAGCCATAACCGACATAGACCATGTGAGCTACATGGAATCTGGTTTTCTACTCCCTTACCGAAAAGAAAGGGTGAACACTTCCTAAGGTGCAACCATTCGTACATAGCTATATAAGTGAACCCACAAGCTATAACCTACGAGGACACGTAGTTATGAAACATGGAGATTGCTTCTCGAAACCTTGACTTATTAGTGTGGAGGTTTCCATCTCATGACACAACATCTATGTCGGGAACCCAGACTTGCTCAAGGTTAAGGTTCTCTTGGAGGGAAGCCGGACTTACTAATATGTGAAGCTCCCACTCTCACTTTCCATGTTCACTCGGTGCTAGGCTCTAACTCCCTTTTTAATAGATATTTAAGCCTTTAATACTCTAATTCATAAGGAAGGGTTTAGAAACGTGCTATTTCATACTTCATATAGCTCAAAGGATTCTAAGATTAGAATGTCCTTTCATCATAGAACCTACATTATGTGAGAATGTTCTTTCATTTATTCATACAATAATACATCATGTGTTTGTGCATACCATGTGAGATTTACCTTCACATAACACCTTTAATCACACATATTCATAACTTCATTAATCATATACTTCACACGCATGGAAATAGGTGATAATGTCTAGGAGAACTATACTTTCCATAATTATCATGAATCTACCCTATTCATAGATATGCAGGAAGTGTGTGTGTGTGTACACTGGCCAACATGATCGCATAATGCCTTAACACCTAACATTGAGGAAACCACCCTCTAAAGATCACAACCCATGTACAACCTTTCCTCAAGTCTCAAGTCATACACAAATATTGAGTATTATGGACTATAGACTACAGATACATACATTACATCATAGGAGACACTAACATATTCAATATTAGAATAGCAGACTCGTAGCATACTTTGATCACACATTCATATAGGGTTTATTTAGGTAGGATTCATGATATACGAATATGCATCATTATTACCCATATATACCACTACTAACCCTAACATGATCATCACATATACACAACATAATCCACACACCTACATCATGCAACTAGTGTGGAAGACTACTCATATAAGTTCACATAAAATTTATTTACTTAGAATATGATATTAGAATCAAGGCTAAGTCCTTCAACGTCATGATAATAACACATAAACATGTACAAGAATGTAAACACTTCCACCATATGTGGATCATACCAATCATCACAATTCAATGTACATTCCAAGCTAATTAGAAGGAAAATACGTCAACTTACCAAATCCCCAAGATAATGATCATCTTGATCAATTCCCAAAAATTCATAACCAATTGACATAAAGGAACATAGAACTAAGATATTCATTACAATCTAAACATAATCTAATAATCATATCATCAAGATCACAAGACCCACATTATAGGCAAATATGAGAAATAAGGAGGATCATGGGTTCTTCATGAAATTGGAATTAAATTCGTAATTAAAATTGTAATTAAAAATAAATCTATCATAATAATGACTTTGAAATCATTTTGAGAATGAACCCATAGCTTGATTGAAATTTTGGGAATTCGGTCTTTTAATAAATTTTGAAAATCATTGATTGAACTCCTAGATGAATGGATAAATAAGGATAAAGGATCACCACACCTTATTGATGGAAGACCCATGAAGAATTGGACAAGAAACCATTGAAATTTATCCCCAAGGTTGATCTTGAGTTTTGGTCTCCCATGGATGTTTTGGGAGAATTTGGAAGAGCATAGAGGTTTGGGCTTTTGATTTTTCATATTGGTGTTGGGGTTTCTAACTTGTTAAAGGGGTTAAATAGGTCTTAAAAGCAGTTTATAAACATCACCGAAAGTTACCAAAAAAACCCTATTCTTATTTGGTCTTTTAGACAAGTCAAACTCAACTTCCATTTCAAGAATCTTCGTCGGGGAACAAGTCTGCGATGCAGAGCTACTCCCGCATGATTTTATTAAAAATAACTTCAGGAAAGTAGAGTCTGCATTGTGTCTGCGATGCGGACAAACTTTTTGACCTATTGAAGACCAAGTCCGTGACGCGGACCTATTTCACCAAGGAACAAAATCTGCTATCTTGGGCAGCTTGTAGGCTAAAGGTTGGGTCCTCCTTAAGGACCGTTTGGTATGTCCTTGGGGAGTTTTGCCCGAACGTTTCCAACTCAAATACTCTCATATACATGTTAGGAGCCTCTCACATCAATTTCACCTCTAAAAAACACATAAATCAAACCGAAACACCCTAAGAAACGCAAGCACATTTCAAGGCAAAACTTTCGAACTACTTGGACGTTTGACCTCCAAACTTATCACACTGCTTTTTAACAGTATATAAGTATTTAAGGACATAAAAAAATCTTAAACAACATGTTAGGATATAATTCAACCTAGTTCATTTTGAGGGTGTAATAAACCCAAGAAACTTCTAATATCTGTTGGAGCCAAAGGCCTAGGACAATTTTTAAGCGCGTCAATTTTCTTTGTATCGACCTATATACCATCATTAGAGATAATGTGACAAAAAAAGGAACAGATCTCAACCAAAATTCACACTTACTATATTTAGCAAACAATTGTTGTTCCTTGAGGACTTGAAATACTACTCTAAAATGGCTCATATGCTCATCCTCACACTCTTAGAATATACCAAGATATAATTAATGAAGACAATTACAAACGAATCAAGGCAATTTCGGAATACTCTAGACACGAAATCTATAATAGTTGCAATAACATTAGTTAACCCAAAAGACATGAGTCAGATTTCATAATGACTATACCTACTTCAGAAAGTCGTTTTAGGAATGTATTTACCTTTAATCCTAAGTTTGTGATATCTCGACCTCAAATCAATTTTCGAAAAGTAACTCGGTCCTTTGAGTTGATTAATCAAATCATCAATCCTAAGGAGAGGATACTTATTCTTTATAGTGACACTATTCGATTGTCGGTAGTCAATACACATTCTAAGAAATCCATCTTTCTATTTCAAAAATAAGATCAGAGCGCCGCACAGATATATGCTTTGTTGAATAAAACCCTTATCAATCCTTGACTTGAGACTTAAACTCTTTCAACTCGACCGGTACCATCCAATAAGGACGAACTGAAATAGTTTCATATCCTGCAATAAACAAGCGTCGAAATTTATTTCACGTTTGGGAGGAGTTTCATGTAGTTCATTGAGAAAGACTTTTGGAAAGTCCTTTACTACGGTTACCAAATATAAAGGAGAAGTCTCAAATTCGAAGTCCTTGACCCTCACAATATGATTGAGACATCCCTTAGAAATCATCTTACAAGCTTTTAGACACGAAATGATCCCACCTCTAGGGATTGAGTTTCCCCCCTTCCACTCTAAAATGGGTCATTTGGAAATTTGAATGTAAAGACCCAAAAGTATACCCTAGAAGAAATGGTATTCTAAAGTCGCTACACGGCATATGCGACCTCTCGGAGGTATTATAAAATCCCTTAGACATCATTCATCCCATATATATGAAAAGTAGTGCGGAAAAAAAAATTCACAACAATATCTCAAATCTCTTGTAGGAAATTTTAAGTCTCTTGTAGCCATCATAGACACACGAATATCTTAGGTCACAAACCATACATCAAGAAAATAGAAAATATCAAAGTGTAATACAATGTCTTTTTGATTGAAAAGCTAAACATAGCTATGTCGTTGGAAAAATTGAGGACATACCAAAACTTGCTTGAAAGGATGCTAGTTCCAAGCTTCACTTCAAATGACTCCTCACTTGACACTTACACCTTTAGTGATAAGACAATATATGGAATGAGTACATTAGAATTCACTAAGTATGGTGACATGCAATAAAACCATGTTAAACGGATATTGTATAAACATGCTCTTTTATGCTATTTTTAGGAAAAATTTAGAAGATAACTATAAGAACCACTTTTTAACACATCATGCCCATATAAGACATACTCCAAGTAAGACCCATAATATAGCATTAATGTCACTTCAAACCATAAAAGCATATAACTCTCCTACCAAAGGTTATCGTAGGACTTACTTAAGTGAGACAAAAAGAGACTTCCTATACACCCTTTTCAAGCAAACCTAAATAATCCTTAAGACTACCTAAGATAATAATATTCCCTTTTTAGCATTTAACTCACCAAAAAAGGTTAATCTAAGATTCACTACAGTAAAACATGAAGAGACCGCCCATACACCTTCTTCAAGCATACGTAAGTAACCGTGAAAGCTATCATAGATAGGATCATTCTATTAAACATTCATTAACTTAAGTCAACAATATTCATTAAGACACTTAAGAGATATTTCATCAAATAAGGACTTCACAAAATGGTCTTGGGAAAGATCTAGGGAACCTATATACTAGTATCTTCAAATCCTACTCTTGCAATGATTAGATACTGTTCCATTCCACTACCTAAATGTTGTAGAACTTCTCCAACACTAGAATGTATTCCACATGATGAGAATAGGGACTAACCAACATAGACCATACTAGCTAGGCATGGAATCTGTAGTCTACCATACATCGATTGAGGGTGTTCTACTTACCAAGGGTAGAACTAGAACACATCCCATGCAGGCACATGGTTAAGGAATATGAAGGGATCCTTTGTACTTTAGTCTCATTCTCAAGTAGAGCTACTACAACAAGAATATTCTCTCGGTGCTTACCCTTAGTTCTCATAGAGTAAGTTCATTCTAAATACCAAATATGGGTCCTCAAGGGCTGCCACTCAATGGTCTAGATAAGGATATCTCAATGACTTTCTTTGAGATGGTTTCATTCCATTTCAACCAACGTATCTCTTAATTAGTCCATCATTCAAACAAGAAGGATAGAATTAAGGCTTTCAACTTCAAGCGTATCTCAACCTTCTTTCCATTTTGAAGGTTTCACATACAAGACCTTCTTTACTTGTTCAAGGTCATTTACTAGTCATACTTAGAAGGGTACCATCTTAAGTCTCCCAATCCCAGACTTTCATTAAACACTCATTCATACACATACATGACAAAGGTGCTTACGCCAACTAAGTAATGATGTTAATATTCACATACATAGCATGCATGAAGTGGAAAACCATAGTCTACCAATCAAGAGACGCACATGATCATTATATACATATACAATAGCATTGAAGTATTATTTAGGAACAACCAAGTCTACCTAGCAAGATACATTAGCAACATAAGTAGAGACATCTACCTAGTCTATCACGATAACATATAACCGATTAGAAGAAATCATGCTTTCACTTCACACATATAAATATACATAATCATACTTCACATTAATCAACTATATAAGTTATAACATGATAACATTAAAATTCTCATAACAATAACAATAATGCCGAGAAGGATATGTTTATCACAAATATATCACATAATCACCTCCACCATAAGTGTAACAATCAATACAACTCCATACCTATGCTACACAATATAGAAGAGATTAAGTCATCTTACCACCATTCCAACATCAAGACCATCATTCTTAGACATTACAATAAATTCAATTGACAAAGGTTGTTACCAATACCATAAGAACCATTACAACCCAATAATCGAACCATACAATGAACCAATAATATATAATATGAAAATCATAAAATTAAGGTAGAATATATACAATTCTACCATGATCTATACATAATTAAATAGCCCAATACAATCTACACAAGAATTTACTAAGATCAAGCCATGATGAATTCACTCACATTACGGCTAAAAATAATAAATCATGCAACGCATGGGTTCATAAAGATTTTGATCTAAAAACATTTAATTAACATCAATTATATCATAAATCATTGATTCAAATCATTTATGCATGAAGCCATGGCTAGAATTCAAAATTGAAGATTCTATGTTTTTCACATCTTAGAAACCCATATGGAATTTGTTTACATGATTGTAAGAGGATTCAAGTAAGAAACACCATAACTTGGTTAAAAGTTACCCACGACTTTAGGTTGCACACCTTGAGAAGTTGGTCCTCTCCCTTGAAGCTTGAAAGTTCAATAATAGAGGAATTGACTAGAGAGAACATTGGGGGAGGGGGGGGTTTATTTGGGGTTTTGAAATAATGAGTTGAAGGAGTGTTTTAATACTTCAAACTATTTATATTAATGAAATAAACCTTTTTAAAATAATCCCACTTTATAATATGTTACACCCTCGAAAATGACCTAGGTTGAACAAGAGTCTAACACTTGTGTCATGATGTTTTGAAGTCCTAAAATGGTTAATAATATTTTAATAGGAAGTATTTAAAGTTTCATTAAATTTGAGGTCAAACAACAAGAACGTCCATGATGTCCGAAAGGTTTGCCTTGAAGTGACCTTGTGTGTCTTAGCATTTCTTGTTGAGTCTTACGTGTTGGTTTTTGATGAAAATTGATGTGAGAGGTTCTAAACTCATATACGAACATATTTGGGTTGGAAGAGTCCAAGAAAAACTCCCCAAGGATCGACGATAGGGTCCTAGAGGAGGACCCAAGCCTTGGGCTAGCAAGCTGCCGAAGGCATCAACATTTTACACTAAGTGGGAGCCAGTCCGCGTCATAAGTGGGAGCAAGTCCGCGTCACGGACATGGTCCACCAAGATACAAAATGTTGCTCCGCTTCGCAGACGTATCGAGAAATCCACTGGTTCAGGATTTATATTAAAAAATTATGCGGAAATAGCTTCGCGTCGCGACCTTGTTACCCGACGATAATTCCAGAAATTTATTATGAGTTTGACTTGGTTAAAAGGTCCTATAAGTTCAGGGTTCTTTTGGGTATTTTATGGACTAATTATATTCGGTTATTAGACCTTTTTAAAACTCCAATTCACCATTCAAATCGTAACCATCAAGTCCAAAACAAAATATATCCATCTCTTCTCTCGAAAAAAAACCCTCCATTGATAAAGCTTTGAAGCTCCAAGGAAGATGACCGGTTTTAAAAAATTTTCTCCGTCAATTTAGTGTGCTTTTCCTCACAATTAAGGTATGGTTCTTCATCCTTGGATTCCCTTCCATTCAAGTAGTCAATTTTAATGGTTTAAAAAATGATCAAAAAGATAAATTCTCCAATTTTGTAATCTATCTGTGGGTTCTTACATTAAATGTTTTGAATCATTATATATTCATTGAATTGTTGTTAGATAGATGATTTTAACTTAAAACTTTATGAACCCATTTAATTCATGTAATTTTAGATTTGACTATTTTATTTGTGAATTGGTTATGTCTTAATGCTATTGAATTACTGTATAAATTGAATAGGTCTATTGAATTATGATACAGTCATTATAGAATTGTTAGTATGCAGCCCTAATTTCGTAAATTTATGTTGAATTATCTTTGATTCATTGTCTATTTTATTTATTGAATTAAATTGGTGATCATGGCCATGGGTAAGGGCATTTGAGTATTGTGTTGGATGATTTAGCTATGGATTGAATTTATAAGGTTGGATCAATGGTATGTTGACCTAACATTTTCTATATTATTTAGTCTAGTTCTTAGATGACCACGATGCTTGGTATGGTCCAATTCAGGTGGCGGTGCTTATGTGTTATACTTGAGACTAATGTGGCCTTGTCGGGATTACTTTATGAATTATGATGATCATGGCCTTGTCGGTAATTACTTAGTAAATTATGATGATTTGTGTATTGATATATGTGAAGTATGATAATATCTATCTGCGTATAAGTAATGTGAAAGTATGTGCGCTTCCATTGAAATTAGGTGATCATGTCAGACTATGATTATGTCCTTGTGTGTTTAGTCTTAGGATTGATGTATAATTCTTCCTACTTTGTTATGTGAGTCTCATGATGGTTATATTGATGATATTATAGAAGTATGTAGGATGAACACTAAGTATTTTTAGTTGACTCTATGTGCTTCTAGAATGATATGTTATATGTGAAGCATGTTGTATCTTGTTTTAGTAGACTTGTGTCCCTTACTTGATACATGTATAGTGAGAATATGACTTCTTCACTTATGATGCTAAAGCCTCTTAGTCTTGTATGTATGAATGACATGTGACCTTAAATGTTGCTAAGAAGGTCCTTTATGTTGAGCGTTCAACCTCGTTGTAAAGTTATGATATCCTTGAAGTGGAAATATGTATTTGTATCCTTCTTGTGTGCATGTTGGACTTAGGGATTGGTTGGCTGGAACGACATGAAATTCTCCTTAGAAAAATCATTAAGCTATCCTCTTAACCATTGTAAGGAAATCCCAAGGGACCTCCTTGGTAAGATGTAATGTGATTGGGTTAGGAATTAGATATGGAACCTCTTCATGTACTCCATTATTGAACTAATCTATGAGAACAGAGACTAGCACCGAGTGGGTATGGGTAAGAAGTAGATCTAGGTAGGTATGAGACTAGAGTACAAATGAACCCTCTGTCATGACCCGCAAGTACACCCTAGAAGTTAGAGCATCTTTGTGTCGTCAAACAGCAAATTAGACTTCAAGAAGTCTCCTCTAAGCCTTTTGTATCATTCATTGCATAATAAACATTCTAAAATGAGTAAAAACTTAAAACATTCTTCACACACGAAGAATTCTTTCATAAACAATACGCAAGCAGAAGACTCTCATTTAAAAAAGTAAACCTTTACAACAATCTTATTGAACCATCTAAACATTGGAGTTTACAACACTTGGTACAAAGCCATACAAGACATAAAAATAAAGACTAAGACATAAGGAACTTGTGGATGTTGTCCCCGAATCGATGAGGACTCACTAATACATCATCTTCAAAGCCTTAGAAACCTATCCATTCTCCATGGCAAATAAAGACTTCCAATTCCCTATACTTTAATCAAAAAGGTAAATGAAGGGGTTAGCACATTAGATGTACTAAGTGTGGAAGACATGCAAAAACCATGAAAAGGGGACGAGTAGTAAATAGCATGTTTTTCATGAATTTCGATTAAAACATCATACTACAAGCATAAGAACAACATTTAACATCTTATAAACACATAAGAAATCATTTAAGCAAATAGTCACATTTTTAGGAAATGTTACAGTTAATTCACTTCACTGAACAGTGAACTCAATTCACTGTTACAATGAAGTTCCTTCACTTCACTTGGCACACCTTTTAGTATATAATTCCCTAACTAATGCCATCCTAAGACTCACTTAGGTAATATAAAGAGAGATCACCCATACACCCTCTCTAACAACACCTAAATGATCCTTAAGACAACCCATAATAAGATCAACATACATTTACAAGACATCACACATATGAACATGAGATCCTCCTACAAAAGGTGATTCTAAGGTTCACTTGAGTGAATTGTGAAGCGACCGCCCATACAATTCCTTACACACACACTTAAGAGTTCCATAGACTACCTAAGATAGAATCATTCTCACTTGATACATCAACACATAGATGATATGACATTTTCCTTCCAAAAGCTATCAAAAGACATATTGAAGTAAATCAAGAAGACAACGTCCATGATTGACCTCTTCAAGATTACCTATGTAATCCTTAAGACTAACTAAGGCTTAGATCATGTCTACATAATCAACCAACTTCCCAAACTAGAGTCATTCTTAAGACTTATATAGGTAAGATAAGAAGTTACCATTCATATGTCACCTTCAAACCTTAACTAGACAACCCTTAACTAGTACTTCATTTAACATACTTTCTTAACTTAATTCATCACATTCATTAGTTCATTAAGCGACATTCATCACAATAAGGAAATTCAATAATGGTCTTAGATAAGACCAATGGACTCTAACTTATATTCAAAGACTACTGTGCAATGTCTAGATAGCATCCCATACAACCACCCAAACATCATAGAACTTTTCTAATGCTAGTTAGTATCCCATATGATGAGAATAGGCCACAACCGACATGCACCTTGGTATCAAGACATGGAATCAAAAGTTCTAACCTACTCTGATGAGGGTGTTCTACTTGACAATGGTAGAACTTGGACACATCTCAGGTAGGCATATGGTTAAGGAATATGAAGGGCATGCTTTGTATTCTAGTCTCATCTTTAACTAGAAATACTTCCCTTACCATACTCACTCGGCGCTAGCCTTCGTTCTCATAGATTAATTCACATTAAAGGTTCATATAATTGGGTTCCATATCTAGTTCATAACCCAATCATATTTACCCTACAAAAGAGGTCCCCTAGGGCTACCTTCCAATGGCGACAAGAATCTCGAGATGACATTCCTAAGGTTTTATATTATGTTGTTCCATCCAATTAACCTTAAGTCCATCATTCATTTACTTGAAGGATAACCTTACGACTTTCGACTTCAACATACATAACCTTACCACTAGGTTCAAGGTTTTACATAAAGGACCCTCATAACATCATTCAAGGTATCACATATCGTTCATACATTCAAGACTAAGAGGATTTAGCATCCAAAGTCAAGACATCACATATTCATATTGCTACCAGCATCAAGTAAGGGACACAAGTCAACCAAGAAAAGACACCACATAGTTTACCTTAACACATATTGCATGCCATTCTATAAGCACATAGGAATAACCATTATCATCTTTCAGTCATCCTATACACTACCATATCATCATCAATATTACTAATTTAGACTCATATAGTCATATTCTACATGATTTCCTAACATACATAGAAAGAACACGTACTTTCACATTACTTCACATATAGATAGATATTAAAATATTTCACATAAGTCAACTACACAAATCATTATAATACTTCAAGTAGTGAGGACAAGGCCATGATTATCATATTGCATAATGTAACATCGACAAGGACACATCATTCACATAGCACGGCCACCATAAGTAGACCATACCAATCACAACATAATTGAATTCTAATTAACATAAAATAAAAGGAATATGGGCAGCATACCGCACTCCATCTTACAACTTAAATTTCCAGGCTAAGCATCTAATTCGATATCATAAGGCCCTTACCCATGACCATAACTAACAATTCAAAACAATTATATCAATAATCAATGAAACTAGGTCAATTCATTACATACTCATCAATCTAATACAGCCTAGATATCAATTGAAGACAATTATTACATCATTAGATAGCCCATAGAGAACTACATTAGGAATCACAACCTTAAGTCAGTATCAATTCAATAAGCCTAATATTCAATAGATATAAGAATATTCAATACTCAATTGATCAAATCGAAACAGACTATACACCAGCCAATCATAATATATACATGAATCAAAATCTAATAACAATCTACACTTGAATTCATCAATATCAAAGCAAGATAATATAACTCATATTTTAGTCAAATTAAGAGATTTGTGAATCTCAAGGATTATGGATAATTTCATTGGAAAACATCAATTAAACATCAATAACATCATATCTTAACGTTTGAAAATCATTAATGCAAGAACCCAAGACTTAGAGTAGAAATTGGACTTTTTCTTCTTTTGAAATCTTTAAAAATCATCTTTGAAATTGGATCTAATGTGATATAAAGCTTTAGATGAAGAGCTACCATACCATATTTGAATAAACCAATGAAAATTGAAGAAGAAAATCCATTGATGAACCATCTTCAAGCTCCATCTTCACCTTGCAGTCATATGAAGGTTTTGGAAGAAACTTTGGGAGGGAATGTATTTTGATTTAGGTGTTAGGGTTTAAATGAGAGTTTAATGACTTATATACTCTTAAAACAACCGTCCTCACATTTTATAAGACTTGGGGGAATTTACACTTCCACCTTTCACTTAATAGTAAAGCTGCCTGCAGGGACTATGCCATCAACGCCCAGCATCGATATTCCGCGATCTCACCCACGCCCCGTCGATGTGGTCTCGTGGGTTGAGCCTGAAACTCCTCATCATGCAGGCCAAGTGACTCCATCAACGAGACCCATTGACCGGCCGTCTCCTGGTCCACAGGCCGTCGTTTGGGTAAGTCTATTGCCACTGCCTGACTCTGTTGAGCTCCAAGTTGGGGTTATCTTTTAGGGCCTATTGTGGGTCCTATGTGGAGTCGTACTCGGACGTTTCCAACCCAAATATGTTCGTATACGAGTTTAAGAATTACCACATCTATTTCATAAAAAACAAACACGTAAAACTAGACAAAACATACATAGACACACAAGGTCGTTTCAAGGCAAACCTTTCAAAAATTATGGACGTTCTTGGACGTTTGACCTCCAAACTTCACAAAACATGACCCACTGCCTATATACACTACAATAACTTATTTAAGGACCTTAAACCCTCATGAATCACACATAAAACTACATATAAGGCACATTGGTGACTTAGTAGTCGACCGTCTTGGTCGTCCCTTGATGTTTGACTTCCAATGCACCTAAACTCTTAGACACTGCCTCTATACAACATTAAAGAACATTTGAGGACCTTAGAACATCATTACAACCATGTTAGGCTTTAGCTTCACCTAAGTCATTTTCGGGGTCTTACATTCTCCTCCACTTGGACAATATTCATCCTCGAATGAGACTTGCCACTCTCCGAACAATTCCATGAATCGAGACTAAACTTATCAAGTCATGACCACAAAATATAACACATAACCAAGAAGAAAACATCAATTTTACATAATCAAGAGATTCACAACACAACAAGAAACTAGAAGACATATCTATAACTCATTATGCTATAAAACCCTATGTTTTATTCCAAATAACAGAAATTCATTTTATATTCAATATTGTGCACATATGCATCAATTATAACAACAATTCAACAATTTTCTACCAAAACATGATATAGTCAATTTTTGCAAAATGTTACAGTGAGCAGAAAATTCTTACAGTGAACATGCTTCACAATTTTTAACAATGCAAAACTTATGAAATTCCTTATAAATGCTCAACAAATCCAACTCATATAACCATTTAGACATGTTCACTATTAATCTATATGAAACAATTACCAACCTACACTAGATGCCCATGAATCATAAGAAAGATATCATGCATCAAAACTCATTTTCTCATTCAACAAAACTTTAACCAAAACATACATATATGTCATAAGGAGAAAGTTAGGAACTACTCTACCACAAAAGACTCCTACAAAACTCAAGTTACCAAGAACTCTTTGTTTTAGGCTTGAATAAACACATAATGAGAGGTTAAGGGTACTTCACTCCCAAGAACCATAATCTTCACCATACTCCCCCACTTTGGAGAAACCCATTGTAAGGTCAAAATAGCATCTACTACAATGACCTCCCTTAAGGAACCTTAAACCTTACTCATACTTTCTTACCAAAGTCTATCTCATGGAGAGTGAAGAATATCAAAGGTTTCATCATCTAACCGCTACATCATCCTTACTAGGAGAACTCACCTTTACTCTTTCAAATCTCATCACCTCCCTTCTTATGGTTGGGGTCTTCAACAACTCCAAAGTATATCAAAAACCACTCCTTCACATTTCTAGCAATATACCTTACCATTATTTTCCAACATAACTACCCTTCAAAAGGTAACCAAATTAACCTAGGGTCATCAACACCATCTTTCACTCCTCATCCAACAACTCACATCTCATCTTTTCTCTCTCTCAACCCAAAAATCATAAAGTCACCCTCAAGGGACCAACACATAAGGGAAATAAGGGAAAGACACCTTATACAAAGCTCTTAGGAACAATTAGATGAATGAAGGAGTGAAACTTCTCCTAGCACCCAATAGCCTCCTATCTATCATGTGGCGGACTTCACATTATAAACAAGAGTCTACTAGATATGGTTCATGAGAAAACTAAGACACTCCCTAAACCTTATGCTCTGATACTAAGTTTTTCACGACCCGCAAGTACACCCTAGATGTTAGAGTATCCTTGTGTTGTGACATAGCAAATGGGACTTCAAGAAGTCTTATCTAAGCCTCTCGTATCATTCATTTCATAATAAAATTTCTAAAATGAGTAAAAATTTAAAACACTCTTCATACACGAAGAACTCTTTCATAAACAATACGGAAGCGGAAGACTTTAATTTAAAACATTAAACCTTTACAACAATCTTATTGAACCATCTAAACTTTGGAGCTTGCAACACTTGGGACTAAGCCCATGCAAGACAAAAATAAAGTCTAAGACATAAGGAACTTGTGGTTGTTGTCCTCGAATGGATGAGGACTCATTACATCATCTTCAAAGCCTTATAAACCTATCAATATTCCATGTCACATCAAGACTTCCAATTCCCTATACTTTAGTCAAAAAGGGAAAAGAAGGGGTCAGCACATTAGATGTAGTAAGTATGGAAGCCATGCAAAAACCATAAAATAAAGGGACATTAAGTAAATAACATGCTTTTCATGAATTTCGATTAAAACTTCATACTATAAGAATAAGAACAACATTCAACATCTTAGAAACATAGCAGAAATCATTTAAGGAAATATTCACATTTTTAGGAAATATTACAATGAATTCACTTCACAGTACAGTGAACTCAGTTCACTGTTACACTAAAGTTCCTTCACTTCACTAGGAACACCTTTTTTTTATATAATTCCTTCACTAAATCCATCCTAAGACTCACATAGGTAATACAAAGAGAGACTTCCCATACACCCTCTCTAACAACACCTAAATGATCCTTAAGACAATCCATAATGAGATCAACATACATTTACAGTATATCAAATATATGATCATGAGATCCTCCTACAAAAGGTGATTCTAAGGTTCACTTGAGTGAGTTGTGAAGCGACCGCCCATACAATCCCATACTCATATACTTAGGAGTTCCAAAGACTACCTCAGTTAGAANTACAATCCCATACTCATATACTTAGGAGTTCCAAAGACTACCTCAGTTAGAATCATTCTCACTTAATAGATCAACGCATTAATGATAAGACATTCTCCTTCCAAAGGCTATCAAAAGACATACTTATGTAAATAATGAAGATAACGTGCATGATTGACATATTCAAGATTAGCTAAGTAATCCTTAAGAATACCTAAGGCTTAGACCATGTCTACATAATCTATCAACTTCTTTAACTAGAGTCATTCTTAAGATTTATCAAGGTAAGTTAAGAAGTGACCATTCCTATGCCCCCTTCACATCTTAACTAGACAACCCTTAACTACTCTAGATACTTCACATCATAACTAGACAACCCTTAACTACTCTAGATACTTCACATCTTAACTAGACAACCCTTAACTAATCTAGATAAGTACTAATTCATTTAACATATTTCCATAACATAACTCATCACATTCATTAGTTCATAAAGAGACATTCATCGCATAAAGGACATTCAAGTAATGGTCGTAGATAATACCTAGGGACTCTAAGTAACATGTCAAAGCCTATTGTGCAATGTCTAGGTAGCATCCCATACCACTACCAAAACCATATAGAACTTCTCTAATGCTAGTAAGTATCCCATATGATGAGAATAGGCAATAACCGACATACACCATGGTAGCAAGACATGGAATTCGGAGTTCTAACCTACTCCGATGAGGGTGTTCTACTTGCCAATGGTAGAACTTGGACATATCCCATGTAAGAACATGGTTAGGAATATGAAGGGCGTGATTTGTATTCTAGTCTCATCTTTAACTAGAACTACTTCCATTACCATACTCACTCGGTTCCTAACCTTCTTTCTCATACAGTAATTCACATTAAAGGTTCATACGATTGGGTTCCATCTATAATTCACAACCCAATAGGTCCTCTAGGGATACCCTCCAATGGCGACAAGAAGTTCTTGATGATAGTCCTAAGGTTTGATATGATGTTGTTCCATCCAATCAACCTTAAGTCCATCATTCCTATACTTCTAGGATAACCGTACGACTTTAAACTTTAACATACATAACCTTACCACTAGATTAAAGTTTTCACATAAAGGACCCTTTTAACATCATTCAAAGTCTCACATATCATTCATATATTCAATACTAAGAGGCTTTAACATTCTAAGTCAAGACATCACAGATTCATATTCATACAAACATCAAGTAAGGGACACAAGTCAACCAAGACAAGACACCACATACTTCACCTTAACACATATACATGTCATTCTATAAGCACATTGGAATAACCATTATCATATTTAAGTCATCCTATACACTATCATATCATCATCAATATAATTATTATACACTCTTATAGTCATGTAGGAACAACCATGTATCAACCCTAAGACTACACATAGAAGCACATAGTCATAGTCTACATGATTTCCTAACATATATAGAAAGAACACATACTTTCACATTACCTCAAATATAAATAGA
>NC_028638.1:22786419-22817844 GCF_001406875.1 Solanum pennellii
GTCAGTATGTCTTTATCGTAAATAGTAAGAGTCAAGTAACTGTGTAAATAGTAAGAGTCAAGTCCTCTATTGATGAAGTTAAAGAAGTCGGTAATTTTCAAGCTTAACGAGTCATTCTCCTAAGGGTGGCTGGTGTACTTAGGTACCAAGGTAGATTGTGTGTACCGGATGTTGACAATTCTAGGGGTAAAGTTTTAGAAGAAGATCATGGGACCCGATATTCATTCCACCTGGGTGCCACGAAAAAGTATCGTGATCTTCAAAAAGTCTATTGGTGGGGAGGACTAAAAAGGGACATAGCGGAATTTGTGGCTGGATGTCCCAATTTGCAACAAGTAAATGTTGAACATCAAAAGCCAAATGGTTTGACTCATGTAATGAATGTTCCTACTTGGAAGTGGGAAGACATTAATATGCACATCGTAGTGGGTTTGGCTAGGACAGAAGGCAAAATGACTCCATATGGGTTGTTGTGGATAAATTAACGAAATCCGCTCATTCTATTCCTGTTAAGTCTACCTATTTGGCAGAAGAGTATGCAAAGTTGTATCTTGACGAAATTGTTAGTTTCCATGGCATTCGTTTGTCCATCAATATCGGATAGAGGTTCTCAATTCACATCTTGTTTTTGGAGATCTTTATAAAAAGGGTCGGGCACGCACGTGAAGCTTAGAACCGCCTTCCATCCCCAAATAGATGGTTAAGCGGAGCGTACAATCAAAACTCTCGAGGATATGTTATGATCTTGTGTTAAATTTCAAAGGAAAATGGGACGATCACCTACGTTGATTGAGTTCTCCTATAACAATATCTATCATTCGAGTATTTACATGGATCCTTTTGAATCACTCTATGGTAGGAGGTTTCAGTCTTTGGTGGGGTGGTTTGAGGTAGAGGAGTCTTTACTCCTTGGTCTCGAGATGATCTGTGAAGCCTTAGATAAGGTATGTATGATAAGGGATAAGTTGAACAGAACCTATAGTCGGCAAAAATCCTATGCCGATAATAGAAGAAGAGGCAAAAAGGGAAAGTTGGTCCCCGGCATGTGGGTCCACATGAGGTTTTTCAAAGGGTCGGAAAGTTTGTATATTAAATGAGGTTACCTGGTAAACTAGATTCGATTCATCTGGTATTCCATGTTTCTACTCTTAAGAATTGCATTTGTGATCCCGTGTCCATACTTTATATTGAAGGGCTTGTTTTTCATGAGGGTGGGTAATATTGATAGGAAAGTTAAGTAGTTGAGGAACATGAAGTTGGACTCCGTAAAGGTGTTATGGAGAAATCACCAAGTTGAAGGGGTAACATGGGAGGCCGAGTCTGACATTAAGTCATGTTATCCTCATTTCTTTCCTATCTAAGTTTAGTTGTTCCTATTTATAATGAATATAATGAATAAAGTTGAATTTGACTTGCTTTGAAAATATGCATATTTATGGCAAAAGGCTTATGCTAAAATGAGTTTTCATGAAAATTGTTATTTTGCTTGATTTGCACTTTTTGTGTAGTTGATGTATTACTTGATTTCATGAAATATTAATGATCATGTTGATGTTTTGTATTAATTTTTTTCATAATTGACATTATGATCATGTTGAGCTCATGTTGATATGGAGAAGGAAATTCCTTAGATTGTGATGTTAAGCTCATATATGTAGAAAATTGTGATTTGAGTTGCTATGTCTAAATTCCATGTTTTATGATGATTTGAATCGAAGCTCATGTTGATTAGGCATTTTGTTGGTTTGGATGCTAGTATTGAGTCTATCCTTTCCCTTTAAAAGATTTTAGTGTCATTCGAGGATGATTGTTCCTAAGGGGGGATAATGAAATACCCCGGAAGTCCAACACCTAATCTAGAGCCTCATATGTTGGTATAAGTTTAGGAACACTTTTCTGAGGCCTAAAATAATGTTTATAAACAATTTAGGAAGTTTTTTAGTCAAGACGTCAAGGAACGTCCATGACGTCCGGTGAATTGTGAAATAGAGGTTAGTGAGTCGTAGCCTATTTCACGGGGTTTTAAGCGTCATTTGATGAAATTTTGTGGAATGGTGTCAAACACGTATCAGAGAACATGTAGGGTCGAAACGTCTGGGTACCACTCCCAAAGAACACCCTAAGGGTCATTGGAGAGGACCCTTTTATTTGACCCAATTTTGAAAATGAGACAGTAACTACCTACGATTGCAAGCGACGAGGCGTAAGTGGAACGACGGGGTGTTGATGACTCTGTCTTTCAACAATTAACCATTTTCCAAAAATTGCCAAAATGCATAGTCTCTGACACAAACGACGGTTGTGCAGGACAGTAAGTGTAGTGGACATCGACTGACCTACTGACCGTAGGTCGAGGTCTCGTAGGTCCAGCCTGGTTTTGCTGTGACATTTTAAGTTGGTTCATTTGATTAGTTAATTTTTTATTTAGTTTATTAAGGGTTAAGGGAGGTATAATTACGTTAATTAAGGACATATATAAACAGCTAACCCTAATTAAACTAACCCAATTTCCACAATTCCCAAACTCACATCTCCCTAGTTTCTCTCTTCCCCAAACTTAAATCTCCATCGAAGAACACTAGTGCTCTACTTCAAGGATGAATTCACCAAGGTTTTCATCTCAAATTCTTTTTAAGATCATCACTAAGGTATGGTTTCTTTCACTAGTGGGATTTCTTTCCCCAAGAAGCCCTTCCAAAGATAATTTTCTACTTCCCCAAAACTAGGGTTCCAATGTAGACATGAGTTCTCTTTTCGAAACGAAATTATTAGTCAATTGCGATAAATTGTAGTATTTATAATTGTTTAAGAAATATTAATGGTCGATTGATGAATATCACTCAATATGGTCTATTTGAACTTTTGTTCTTTCCTACATTCATTATGCCTTTAAATTCTATAGTAATTGTGAAAGATGATGATCCTATGAATGTGCAGAGTAGAAATTGCTATGTATATGTTCTTGAATTTACCTTAATTATGCATTGGCTATGCGTTATTTGGTAATTGAAGTATGGAGATAATGAAAGGGCAAAAAGGTATAAAGGTTAATTCTTTTTGAATTCAGTTATGAAGGATGAGTAATTTAAATTGTAATGTTTCTATGGCGAATATGTGGTTGTGATGTTAATAGCAAGAATCCGTCATCCTTAACCCAAGACTATTAAATTAATTTTGAACCATGAAAGTATATTATGTTATTAGTAATATATGAGTGAAAGAAGTTCATCATGATAATAATAAGGTGTTGAGTGGGAGGTTTACGCACTTGTATGTGGTTTCTAAAGTGAATGGATAGTTGTTAGCGAATGAAGACCTATGAGCTATTGTGACAATAGGTTCACATAGGGGTTTAGAAGAGACTAATGTGATCTTGTATGAAGAGTATAATGTTTAATAAAGGGAATAGATGTTTAGCACCAAAAGGTCATGCAAATGAGAATATGGTCTCACATTTAGTATGTCTGGCCTCCCACATGGGTTTCTTCACGTTTAGCAAGTCCAGATTCCCACGATTTGTGTTGTCCCATGAGATGGAAACCTCCACATTAGTAAGTCAAGATTTCGAGTAACAATCTTCTTCACCCTTAAATATGTGCCCACATAGGACTATAACTTAATGGATCCACCTAGATAGCTATGTAAGATTGGTGACACCTTAGGCACTTGTAACCCTATTTTTTTATATGGGAGGAGAACACTGAATTCCATGTAGCACGCATGGTCTCATGTCGGTTATATGATTATTATGCCTAATGTAATAATGTAATAGAGTAAATAGAGTATGTAAACTATTATTAGGGTTGTCTTAAATACTACTACATAGGGTGAGGGAGGGTATCGAACTTCTCTTACTCATTGCACATCAGGTATCCTAAAGGATGATTCTAGTAGTGGTTGTATGATCAAGTTTGTTACATGTTATGCATGTTAAGATTTTGTATGAACTTATGAATCAAGCATGTTATGGTTAAGTATGATATTATGTTCTAAGTTACATAGTGTGATGCTTAGCATTAGAGAGGGTTATGAGGTTCTATTCATGGCATTGCACAAGTATTGCTTTAGTTTGCTTATGTGTTGGAGTAATATCAAGTTAAGTTGATTTATAATGTTCCATATATGTGCATGTTGAGTTATTTACCATAAAGCATGGTCTTTTTCTAAATTGTGCCTTATATCATGCATTAATGATTTTGTGCATAGGAGTCATACTTAGTATATGTGGTTTGTACTAACCCATATTTCTTCCTTTTTTTTCTAAAAAAATTCTAGGTTCCGACCATAGATTTCCTAGAAGTTCACTTGAAGACCACTTGGACTTTTATTCCAAGGATTGGTAGGTCCTCATGTTCGGGGATGTTACCTATTTCTACATTCTAGCTTTGGAATTGTATTGTCATAAAGATATTGTTCGTCCTTTATTATTTGAACATTTATGTAAGCCTATATAGGTATGTTGAATTACTGTCTATGTGCAAGATTTGTACTCGTTTAGATTGTTCAATATGAGACGAAATATTAGACTAACTCATATGTATCTTATGTTGCTTAAATGAGAAACCTATGTATGCTTCATATGCGAGAATTCTACGCAAACTCCATATGTAGTGTGTGAGAGGTCCATGTAAACCTCACTATATAGATGTATACGAAAATTTTTAATTTTTTTAAGTTATTAAATGTGATGACGAATGCTAAGAGGTTAGTCTTAGTTCTCTCTGAGGAGGACGAAACCGGTTATGTCTAGGGGGTGCTTCTCGGTCGTGACATCCTTGGGGAGTCGTACTTGAACGTTTTGAACCAAAGCACACTATACTATATATTTTAAACATTTTTACCAACTTTGAGTTAATTAGAACTCTTAAATCCCTTGACACACACCAAGGCACACTAGTTCAATTTCACTAGTCTCCGTACATCTTGGTCATTTCTCGAATTTTTATTCTAACACCTCCTAATTCGATAGAATACATTAATTTAGGCTTAGGAACACTATTTATTGTTTAGTTCATCAAGTAAGGCTTTAGCTAAATCATGGAACTTTAGGACTGTTACAGGATAATAAGTATCAGAATAGTCCACCCTGTAAGTCTGAGAATATTCCTTAACCCCCCATCTAGGTTTAAGCCTCGACACATAACCATAATGATTTACTTTTACTGTAAAAATCCATTTACATCCGGCTTCCATTTTCCCTTTTGTTAACCAACCTAATTCCAACTGTGATTTTCATATAACACATGTATCTCATCGATCATTGCAGCATACCACCCAGGGTGATTCAAAACTTGTCAAACTGTTTTGGGTACAAAAATATAATCTAGAGAAGAAATCAAAGAGAATAATGCAGGAGACAAGTTATTATATGATATAAAATTAGCAATGGAATGCATTGGTTTACAATGATTCTATCATTGTGAAGAGCAATTGGAATATAAAGATTTTATATTGGATAAGGATTGACTGGAGGAGGATCTCATGACAAGAGAGCCGGTGCAGTACATGTATCATTGTGCACTTGTCCCCTAGAATAAACTTGAACTACCAGCGGCTTTGTTTGAGAAAGAGGAACATCATACGACACATTTTCCACTGATTGTTCAACACCACCATGGACTTCCTTATATTTTTTTAATCTCGATCAATTGTTCCTATAAATGAGCCATTCTTCTTCTTCCTACTGTCCCTATTGTGGGAAATGTTTCGTAGAGGAAAAACATGATATGTTTTCGAATAACACCACATCTATTGACACCATATATATGTATAGGGTTGGACAGTAGCACCGATAACCCTTTTTTTAGAATATCCCAAAAATATATATGTCAAGGCCTTCGGATCTAGTTTCTTAACATGGTGTCGCACATCAGAAAAAGAACAAGTAATCACAAACACCTTTTGTTCGAAAGAAAATAATGGATTATTATGAAAGAGAACACCATATGAAATATCACATTCAACATTGTGGATGGTATGCAATTAATAAAATAGTTGGTTGTGGATACCACATCCGCCAAAAATTGCTTAGGTACCATTATTTGAAATAGCAATAAACGAGCTGTCTCAAGCAAATGTCTATTTTGTCCTCTATCATTCCATTTTTAGAGGGTGTATCAACACATAAAGATTGATCAAGGATAACATATTGATTAATGTAGTTTTGATATGAAACTGAAATTAACTCTTTTGCATTTTCACTGCTCCATGTATGTACAAAAGCATTAAATTGTCTTATATCAGCACCAAAATTTGAGAAATGGGAGAACGCTGTCATAATGTAAATCCATGTCATTCGAGAAAAATCATCCACAAAAATATCAAAATATCTAAACCCAACTTTAGATTAAATAGGGAATGGTCCCCTAACATCTGAATTAACGAACTCAAAAGCAAAATCAGCCCACTTATTACTTCTAAGACTTAATGATTTTCTATGAGTTTCTGTAAAAATGACAAGACTCACATTCTATTCAAGGTACATTATAAAACTCATGACATAATTTCTTAAAAACTGGAAGATAAGGATGTCCCAAACAACAATGTTCTTCAAATAACGAGATGATATTGGAGCAAGCAACTGATGGAGGCAACCATTCATCAAGAATGCATAGACCATCTGATACATGTCCTTTACCAATAATCTACTTCGTCAATAGATCCTGGAAAAGGCATGACAAGGATATAATGAGAAAAAACATTTTAGTTATTTGGTAAGATTATTCATAGAAATTACATTAAAGGAAAGACTAGGCAAACCTAGAACACATGACAAAGTAATAGATGAAATGGGGTTAACGGTACCAGATCCCTCAATGTTATAACTATACCTATCAGCTATGGTAGCAGAAGATGATCTTTAAGTAACCAAAATTTAGAAATAATATTGGAATCACATGTTATGTGGTATGTGTCACATGAATCAATGATCCAATATCTTGAGGAGGAAATGAGACCTTTGTTACGTGACTCATAAGGGTTGGCATTGATTCTTGATACTTTTTATGTGTAGCATACTCATCAACGAAGATTGTAAAAGTTGAGGGTGAATTCAGAGTGGTATAAATAGTGGCAGTCTGAGTCTGTTGGTTCCGAAGATGTAATCTCTTATAGTTTCTACTTATGTGACTAGGTTCCTTAAAATAGCGACAAGTATTATTATTGTTCCATTTGCCAGGATCGTTGTTTGCTTATTTGTGATTGTTCAATACCCCATCATTGTAGTTATTATTCCACCTTCCCACATTAATATTATGGTTCCATTTCCCTGCATCATTGTTATGGTTCCATTTTTCTCCATCTTTCATATTTTTTCATTTTTTTGCATAATTTTTGTTGTTCCATATCCCTGCCCTATTATTCCTCTTCCTTTTGCAAGAAGCACATCAACCTGTTGTTTGACTGGAGAACTCTCAGTGTGCAAAACCCGAATGACATATTTGATAGAAGTGATCTCAGAACTTGAGAGAATCTATGATTTAGGAGTCTCAAACTCATATGAGAGTCCTGCGAAAATACTCATTATTATCATTTGTTCCCTTTGAGCTTGATGCACATTGATAGTAGTATTGAATGGTATAAGTACAATCAGTTCCTCGTAGGTTTTCTTCAACTCCATGAAGTATGTAGTGAGTGATTTAGCTTCCTTCTAAGAACGATAGATAGACTTAAAAATTTCATAAATTCAAGACAAATTACCTTTTACGGTGTACAAATACTCCACATAATCCATTAATTATTTCACAATTTCACGTGATTAACCAAACCAACAACTTTATTATCAATAGAGTTTATTGTTACTCCACAGAAGTCCAATGACCTAGTCTAGAACCTCACACAATAAAATATGCCTTAAATTAGTGTTTCTATGCTTAAACAAATGTAATTAAGTTTATTAGGAAGTGTTAGAATAAAACATAAAGAAATGACCATGACGTTCGAAGACTAGTGAAAGTGATGTAGTGTGTCATTAGGTTATTCAAGGGGTTTTAAGAGTCTTATAAAAGTCAAATTTGGTGTAGAGATTTAAATACACCTTTGAATGTGTTTGGGGACAAAATGTCCAGTTACGACCCATAAAGAACCTCCCTAAGGGCACTTGAGGAGGACCCAACATTTGATCCTAAAAAGCTGTCAAAAACAATGTGCAATCGACAAAGTGAACGACGTGCCGTCGATTGAAGTACGACCCCTCAATGGTTTTGATTGGTTCACACATACAATTTTCACATTGAGCCTCCGAAATCCAGCTTCTTTCCCGAACCAGGAATGACTATGACGGTTCTCGGTTGGGACAACAGCCCGTAGATAGGGTCTCATCGTTTGGGACCCCAGCTCACTGCCTCCACACAGTTAAATGGGGGGTGGTTAGGTAATTGATTAATTAAATAATAATGGGTCAAGGTCGTTTAATATTGATTAGTTTTTGACTATATAATTACACTAAGTTATTAAACTACCCTAACCCCTCATGAATCCCAAAACCCAATTAGCTCCAACTTTTCTCTAGTGTCTCTTGGTACTCTAAGACCATTGAAGAAGAAGAACATGTTCATCCTGGGGCTTAAAGACAGATTTCCTTCATCATTCATCAAGAATTCTCAAAGTGTGGAGGCTATTAACTCTTGGGATTCTTTTCCCCAAGAGGCTCTTCGAAGTTTAGTTTCCAAAGTTCTTCAAATGTCTTGTTTTCAACCACTTTCGTGGGTCTATTTTGTATGTTGGATTGTATTGTCTAAAATTCATTATTTTTAATGATTTATGTATGTTTATGTGTGAATTGAAGTATTTCTTAAAGCTTTGCCCTAAATCTGTATAAGAGAACCATGAATACTCTCTTTTCCCTAACCCTAACTTATGAATTATATTGATTATGATTGAATATCGTGAAATTTAATGTGTCCATGATAACTTACCATTATGTTATTATAATGTTTGGATTATGGGGTGCATATAATTGAGTTGAGTTTGAGATCTTTGATGACATTTTCGGAAGCCACTAGTAAGACTTCGTTAAAACCTCGAAAATGAGCAAGGTTGAAGTAGAGCATAACACTTGTGTCATGCTGTTTTAGAGTCCTAATTGCGGTCAATAATAGTGTTTCTAGGCAGTATGTAAAGTTTGGAAGAGTTTGGAGGTTAAACGTCTAAGACGTTCGAAAACTAGTTGAAGTTGAACTAGTGTGTTGTATTGTTTTGTAGTGACGTTTTTGGGGATATTTCAAGGTGAAATACAGCACCGAGGGTTTGTACGCATAGAAGGACATACAAAGGGTATAAAAGTTGGAGAATGACGCCTCGGGGACCATCAAAAGGGTCCCCAATGTGTACCCAAGCATGGACTGCAAAGCTGCCGCGCCAGCCAGTTTTGGGCAGTGGCTGCGCGTCGCACAGCTGACACGCAGTGGATAAAATTCTTGATGCTGCTATACGGGGCTGTAATGAACCATTCTTTCCTATAATTTTTCAAAAATAAGGTATTTCCTCCGCAACGCGCAGTAAAGTCCTAGATTTTGTTGCGTCGTTTCCAAGTCAAATTTGAGATGGTTAATTTTTACAATAAATGTAGGGTCTTTTGGGTAATTTAGGGGTGCATTATGAACGGTTAGAAGACCTATTTAAACCCCTAAACTCACCAATCAAAGCAAAAACCCTCAACTCAAAACAAAACCTCTCCATTCACTCTCTCCAAAACTTTATTGTTAAAGGTTTGAAGATCCAAGGAAGAAGAGAGATTTCTCAAGTTTTCTCCATCAATCTTGTGGGATTTTCATCACAATTAAGGTATGTTTATTCATCCTTAAAATCTCTTTATTCAAGGAGTCAATTCCAATGATTTTTAAAGATGATCAAAAACATATATTCTCCGATTTTGTGATCTAGCCATGGTTTCTTACATAAAACGTTTTGAATCATTGTATTTTTGAATTGGTTTTGATTTTATGATTTTAACCTAAAAACTCTATGAACATGTAAGACCCCAAAATTAGTTAGGCTGTCTAGAGCCTAAAATGTATGTCTTAATTTTCTAAAGTCCCAAAATGAATTATGATATGATTTAGAGGCAGTTTGTAAAGTTTTAGGTGATTTGAAAGTCGAACGTCAAGGGACGACCAAAACGTTCGACGACTAGTAACCTATGTGTCTCATGTGTCTATACATTTTTAAATATTGTTCTTATGGTCTTAAAATTAGATATAATGATGTTTAATGGTGGTATATAGATTTTTATGAAGTTTGGAGGTTAAACGACCAAGAACGTCCAAGGCGATTGAAAGATAGCCCTTAAGACGCTCACATGTGTATTAATGGGGCCTAGCCTGTTTGGACGAGTTGCAAGTATTTTTTGTTGTAATACTCATGTGGGATATATAAAAAATTTAAGGGTTGTATTTACGTTGGGAACATCCGGTTACAACTTCTAAAGGGCCCCGCAAAATACCCCACAAGAAGGACCCAAGGCTGGTCTAGACAATGCACTGGCAGTGTCAATTGATGGACCAACGGCGACCTGTTGGTCAACCAACGGCCCGTTGGTGAGGTATCGTCAATGGAAACTTAGCTTGGGCAGGTGTCAGCCCAATAATTGGCTAAGGACCAATCGACGGAAGCCAAAGGACGGCCAGTCAATTGACGGACGGCCAGTCGATAAGGTTCCATCGATGGTGGCCTGCAACTCTGTCCAGCGGACTATTTTATTTAAGGGGTGAATGGGAAATTCACCCCACGTCCTAAAATGATTCTTATTGATTAATTTACCTGTATTTGGGTGTATATAAGGGATCAAACACGTGATCAATCCATTCCAAATCCTTTCCCACGAAATTGAACCTTTCCCTACAAAAATCTTCTCCCTAGAAACCTCCATTGTTGTTGAAGCGCAATAACAACTTGGAGCATGGATTCCTATGGTTTCTTCACCAATATTTAGTGGTATTCATGTAGACAAAGGTATGGTGATCCTTCATCTCTACGTAACCATTCACTTGGAGAGTTTTTCTGAATGTTTTCAAAGAAAGTTTCATGATCAAAGTTCTTCTTCTTCAATCTATCCATGGGATCATTCTCAAAACGTTTTTAATGATTAAATCATGATTAATAAATATTAATTTATTGGTTTGAACGTGATTTTACTACAATGTCATGATTAACCCATGTTCCCTCCCTAAATTGAATTAGTACTTGCATGGGCGTTTTGATATTGACTTGCTATCAATTGAATTGTGATTCTATTTCGTTAAAGTTATTATACCTACTGTTACATGTAAATTAATGTTGAATTTATGATAAAGTACCCATGTGGATCATTATATGAAGATTTGAATATGAACAATGCATACCTTTATGTGATCACTATAAGTTTGGCTTCATGTTGATTGTTGTAAGACTATGGAATATGTTAATTTTGTTGTAGCCACTGTTTTAGGTTAATATTAAGAATGAATTATGTATGGGAATCTCGTATGATCAAAATAAAGAAGAATTAGCATGAATTGATATAGTTTCTCCTAAACTATTAAGTAGTAAAGTGCGATCACTGTAACGTTTGTCCTTAATTGTATTAAAAGTGGATCTAGAGTATGTTAATATGATTAGGTCTTCTGTCTAGAATATGTATTGATGATGAATTATGTGATATGGATCAATGTATGATAGTTTGAATAGGATTAACCAAAGCAACTTCCTCTTTCATGATATCCTTATATGAAGCACGTTCACAGTGATTTTGAATTTTTTTACAATTGTAGTAGGAACTCATCTAGGCTATTATTTCTTTATCTACTGACTTAAATGTACAATAATTATAAAAGATGATTGATGAACTAAACTAGGGAAGATAGTTGATGATCTATACCTCTCTATTTTCTAGTATATATGTGGTGCCTTGTATTATGTTATAGTGTGATCTTGTAGTAACTTTTACATGGTTTATTTTATGACTAAAGTATATATAGATACTTCCATATATATAAATTGTTGATAAACAAGGTGTATTGATCAACGATGATCAAAGGGTGAGAAATTTGTAAGAATGCTTATCTCATCTACTTTCTATATCATACTAATGTTGATGAAGCCTTGTATGGCATTGTATGGCATGGTTCACTTATGGTGGCGGCATTTACTTTATTGTCATTATATATGTGTTGACCATGGCCTTGACGGTAAATTGATGAACATATGATTGAGTGATTATGATGATCACCTTATGTGTAACTTGTGCCTAGTCATCTATTGTAGTTGTGAATCTATGTTATATTACTATTGTTATGAGCATGTAAATTATTATGCTAATATCATGTGTAGATTCTGCCATTAATGAAGTGTTAATGATTGATGACCCCTACCCATGTACCCCTTATATGAATGTGTAAATAGCTAAAGTTAGGAGTCTTCATTATGATGTGTAGATTGTCTTGACTCCTATGCTATTGTGTGTTGTGTGGTCTATGCTTGAATGTGTATTATGGTCCTAAGAGGGTGGATGCCTTAATATGTTGTTGATAGCCATTATGTGATCATATTGACCAATATACACACTCTCTCACTCTACATGCATGCTTACAAGTAGCATAGGTCATGGTGTCTAAATGAAAAGTTGTTATCATATTCAATAATGTCTACTATTTTGCATGATAAGCTTAAATCCAAGGTGTTATGAACATGTCTTATATGGTAAAATGTGAAGTATGTGGTATGATGAAGTATGATTATACCTAGTGTCTAATTCTGTCTATATGAAACCATGGTTCATATAGTTCCACTTGTACACTTATGAATGAATGAAATTATGTATCTCCATGTGTGTAATTATGTGTTATGTGGAAGGTTTGCTCTTATATAAGTATTCAAACACATATTTATGACGATCTAGTAAAGAGAGGGGCCTTGAATGGTGTATTCATGTGTACCCTAAACTAGATGGTGCTTTACATATGCTATGTTCATGTGGAGGGATTTCTCACATTATTTAGGTTGATGAACTTTAATCTATGACCTATGAGTTAAGCATATGAGGGGATGACTCTCCTATACCTATGTTTTATAAGGAATTGATAATAAAGGTTTGTAATAAAGGGAACTTAGCTTTGCACCGAGCAAACATTAATATGAGTGAGTGTCCCTTCCCAATGTGAGAAGGAAGGTCTACCCTAAATCTCATGAGGTGGATAACCAAAATGACTCAATTGGTATAAAGAGGGTTTCCATAAGTGAATAACTATAATTCCCCATTAGGCATGAAGAGGGTTTTCACATGTACCTCAAAGTTCCATAACTATGTTGCCACCATAGGTTACTAGCTAGTGGTCCACCTAGGAAGCTATGTCACATTTGGTTTTACTTTGGTTGGTAGACCACCTCCATTCGGTGTGGGATTTTATGACACCGGATTCCATATTTAGCATCATGTGGTCTATGTTGGTTAAGGCTATAGTTTCCCTAAAATAAAATTGAACATGGAAGGACCCTAACTAGGATAAAGTAAGGGCAGCTACGTTGTGTAGGTGAGCGTATGGGACTTCACCTATACATTGCAAAAGTGAGTATTGAGGGAATTCTTAGGAAGATGTTCTAATACATGTCACTATGTATATGTTCTTTATGCATGACATTGTAGTATTTGTCTACTTATTATGAAGATGTGCATGGTATGAGTCTATATGATGTGATCTTATCCTTATATGTACTATGTTGACATGAATGAATTTGTATTCACTTACTTGTTGATGTATGAATGAGATAGTAAGGATTACTAAGTATGTGTGAGGCTATGGGGCTTCACATATACATTGCATTAGTAGACTTAGAGTAGGGTTATGTGTGAGGTCTTCTAATGCATTGATGTGAAGTAAAGTTGGTATATGTGCAAGTTAAAGGTAGTTTACTGTAATGTCCTAAGGTTTTGACTTAAATGTGTTTTTGATGTATTATGTTTATATGAGGATATGTCTTTGTGTAAGTAGGTTGTATGCATGCTTTCTTTGTGATCTTAAAGTAATACGGTGCACCAAGTATCACTAGAGGGTTACTTGGTAAGTTAATGAATAAAAGGAAATAAAACTAAGTGTTAAGGGAAAAAGAGCCCACTGTATTGTGAGTAAAAATATCATAAATTCTATATGTGATCCTACGTAAATTTTGGCATTGGAATATGTTTGTATAAAGTATANGTAGGTTGTATGCATGCTTTCTTTGTGATCTTAAAGTAATACGGTGCACCAAGTATCACTAGAGGGTTACTTGGTAAGTTAATGAATAAAAGGAAATAAAACTAAGTGTTAAGGGAAAAAGAGCCCACTGTATTGTGAGTAAAAATATCATAAATTCTATATGTGATCCTACGTAAATTTTGGCATTGGAATATGTTTGTATAAAGTATATGAAGGATATAAATGTTATTGTCTAAAGGTTTTATGAAGATTTACTCAAAAATGCATGAAGTATGATTTCCAGAAAATGTCTCTTTTAAATGCATGTTTTTGCATGATTGTCATACTTAGTGATTCTTGTACTAATCTCATTCTTCTCTATTTTTTAACAAAGTGTAGGTTATGGATGCTTAAAGGATGTCTAGGATTGAGGACCTTGATATGCGATTCCCATGCTCAAGGAAAGGGGTCCTTAAGTTGCAAGAATTCCTTACTCATGTTTTAATGTAATGTTTATTAAATGTTGTATAGTTCTGTCTTATGTTTTAAGGGTCGTGTCCCTAATATATTCTAAAATTGTTGAGTCTAAGATTGTAAAGAGACTTAGCGTTTAAATATGTATTATGACTTATGTTTTATATATATGAAGTAAAGTTTCTAGTAGCATATGATGTGCTATGAAATGTTATAAATTTTCATCTATGGTCTTGTAAAAGACCTCCGAGAGTTCAAGTACACCATGTTACTTCTAGGGGGTGCTCCCCGGATGTGACGGAACTCAAGCAAACCATGCAATTCTCTTTTTGACTACTTTATTGGTTAAGTGATATTGTCTCAATGCTTATGAAATCTAGTGTAGTTTTCTTTGACATATTGATAAATATATATTGAATTGATTTATATTCATTGAGTATTATATGGGTAAGGGCCTTTTTGTATTATATTAGATGATTTAGCTATGGATTGAAGTGGTGAGAATAGCTTGGTGGTACGCTGCCCTAATTCTCTTTATTTTAATTAGACATTTATTATGCTATTATTTGTACAGTCCACATATGGTGGCGGTGCTATGTGCTTTACTTGTGAATTATGTGGCCTCGTCGACATTACTTTATGAATTGTATTGAACATGGCTTGGACATTACTTTATGAATAGTGATATTATCATGTAAAGACTTGATTATAATAAAGGTGAAGGACTATGTGATAAATGTGTAGGTTTGAGATTGAACTCTCCTAATTGACGATATGTGATTATAATCAACTAGGTTGATGTCTCTAGTTGTGTTACTAGTGTGTCGTGATAGGTTAACTTGATTATTCCTACATGATACTTGAATATTATTGGATAGGTGATATAGATGATGTGTGTGTCTTGATATGTAGAATATGTCCCTTACTTGATACATGAAGAATATGAATATGAACATCTTGATTAAGTAGGCTTACGTACCTTTGTGTTGTATGTGTATGAATGAATGCTGAATGAAATTCTAGGATAGGTAGACCTTAGATGGTGCCCTTATAAGAAAGACTAATATGTGGAACCTTCTATATAGAAAATAATGTTAAGAATGAGCTATCCTTATAGACCATTGAGTGGCAGCCTAAGTGGACCCATCTTTGGTTGGTGCATTATGATTAGGTAATGACTAATAGGTGATACCTTTTCATATGCCCTTATTGTTGGGTTTTATTTGCCCTTAATTTCTTACCATAAATAGGTTTTTCTTGTAGGAAAAGGTTTTGGATTGACTAATCCTTTTCTTGTAGGAAAAGGTTTAGGAATCTATAAATAGAGGCATGTTCCTTCTAACTTAATCAGCATTCACAATGTAGTCTTAAGGGCTTTGAGAGTTTTGGTTAGGGGGCGAATTTATGGGTCACAAGCTTGATACGTTATCGCTTGTGTGAACCTCCCATGTATTCCGAGTGAATTGGTTGAGGTTGTTTCCCTCTGTATTTTGTACTCTCATATTTATAGTGGATTGCTCATCTCCTTTGTGGACGTAGGTCGATTGACCGAACCACGTTAAATCTCTGTGTCTTTTGGTATATTTCTCGTTGTCTTCTTACTCTTGGTCTTTCGAGGTTTGCTTTGCTAGCTTCCGCATATACACCTGCTTATTTCCGGTCCTAACAAGTGGTATCAGAGCCAAATTCAATGACGGAGTCAGGTTCAGTCGTTCGATAATCGATGATTGAACCAGGTTAGAAAGATGTGTTCATCTTGGCGGTGTAGTTCTAGCAATATCCTTTTTGACAGTAATGAAGATTTTGATGGAGAAATTGTTTCAGAGAGATTCTTTGTGTTGAGACATAAAATTTGCAAAGGAGATTATGGAGAGGAGAAGCAAGTTGTTGAAGATTAAGTGAAGAAGGTGGACAAATTTATTTTGTCAGAAATTCAGGCCAAGGGGGAGATTTGTTGGGTTTTATTTGCCCTAAATTTCTTACCATAAATAGGTTTTCCTTGTAGGAAAAGGTTTTGGATTGACTAATCCTTTTCTTGTAGGAAAAGGTTTAGGACTCTATAAATAGAGGCATGTTCCTTCTAACTTAATCAGCATTCATAATGTAGTCTTAAGGGCTTTGAGAGTTTTGGTTAGGGGGAGAATTTATGGATCACAAGCTTGATACTTTATCGCTTGTGTGAACCTCCCATGTATTCCGAGTGAATTGGTTGAGGTTGTTTCCCTCTGTATTTGGTACTCTCATATTTATAGTGGATTGCTCATATCCTTTGTGGACGTAGGTCGATTGACCGAACCACGTTAAATCTCTGTGTATTTTGGTATATTTCTCGTTGTCTTCTTACTTGTGGTCTTTCGAGGTTTGCTTTGCTAGGTTCCGCATTTACACCTGCTTATTTCCAGTCCTAACAAGTGGTATCAGAGCCAGATTCAATGACGGAGTCAGGTCCAGTGGTTCGATAATCGATGATTGAACCAGGTTAGAAACATGTGTTCATCTTGGCGGTGTAGTTCTAGCAGTAACCTTTTTGACAGTAATGAAGATTTTGTTGGAGAAATTGTTTCAAAGAGATTCTTTGTGTTGAGACATAAATTTTGCAAAGGAGATTATGGAGAGAAGAAGCAAGTTGTTGAAGATTAAGTCAAGAAGGTGGACAAATTTATTTTGTCAGAAATTCAGGCCTAGGGGGAGATTTGTTGGGTTTTATTTGCCCTAAATTTCTTACCATAAATAGGTTTTCCTTGTAGGAAAAGGTTTTGGATTCACTAATCCTTTTCTTGTACGAAAAGGTTTAGGACTTTATAAATAGAGGCATGTTCCTTCTAACTTAATCAGCATTCACAATGTAGTCTTAAGGTCTTTGAGAGATTTGGTTAGGGGGAGAATTTATGGGTCACAAGCTTGATACGTTATCGCTTGTGTGAACCTCCCATGTATTCCGAGTGAAATGGTTGAGGTTGTTTCCCTCTGTATTTTGTACTCTCATATATATAGTGGATTGCTCATCTCCTTTGTGGACGTAGGTCGATTGACCGAACCACGTTAAATCTATGTGTCTTTTGGTATATTTCTCGTTGTCTTCTTACTCGTGGTCTTTCGAGGTTTGCTTTGCTAGCTTCCGCATTTACACCTGCTTATTTCCGGTCCTAACAAGTGGTATCAGAGCCACATTCAATGACAGAGTCAGGTTCAGTGGTTCGATAATTGATGATTGAACCAGGTTAGAAAGATGTGTTCATCTTGGCGGTGTAGTTCTAGCGGTAACCTTTTTGACAGTAATGAAGATTTTGTTGGAGAAATTGTTTCAGAGAGATTCTTTGAGTTGAGACATAAATTTTGCAAAGGAGATTATGGAGAGGAGAAGTAAGTTGTTGAAGATTAAGTCAAGAAGGTGGACAAATTTATTTTGTCAGAAATTCAGGCAAAGGGGGAGATTTTGTTGGGTTTTATTTGCCCTAACTCTATCAGAACAAAGGCTAGCATTGAGTGAATATGTTATGGTTTGTAGCTCAACTTGAGGAGGAGACTAGGGTGCAATATATCTCTACATTATAAGGAGACTAGAGTGTATAAAATACCTTGATATTCCTTAACCATGTGCCTACATGGAATGTGTCCTAGGTCTACCCTTGGCAAGTAGAACACCCTCCATCAGAGTAGGGTAGACTCCGGATTCATGACTAGCTAGTATTGTATATGTCGGTTATTTCCTATTCTCATCATGTGGGATACATGCTAGTGTTGGATAAGTACTATGAATTTTAGGTAGTGGAATGAGACGCCATCTAGACATTGCACGACTAGGCTTTGAAGATGTTAGTATGTGAGTCCCTAGGTCTTATCCAAGACCATTATGTGAAAGTCCTTTATTGATGAGTGTTTCTTGAAGGGTCAAATCAATATAATGTCTTAAGTAAAGGTATGTTAATGAAAAGGTAGATATCCAGGGTAGCTTTAAGGGTTGTTTAGGTAGACTTGAAGAGGGTGTATAGGCGGTCTCTTCATATTTTACTCAAGTGCATCTTAAAGTAACCTTAGGTGGTGAGTATATGTTGAGAAGAGAATAATCTTATCTTAGGTAGTGTTAAAGGTTATTTTGGTGTGCTTGAAGAGGGTGAACAAGCGGTATCTTCTTGTCTTACTTAAGTAAATCTTAGGATAACCTTTTTTAGAACGGTCATAGATATATGGTTTGAAATGATATTGATTTTATAGTATGAAATATGACTATATGTATTTATGTGGACTTATAAGTGACTCTTATACTTGTCTTATGAAGTTTTACCCAAAAAGTGCATGTTCTATACAAAAGTTTGTTTATCATGACTTTATCCGTTATGCCATACTAAGTATAAGTGCTTCTTACTAATTCCATACATTTTTCCTATCTCTAAAGGTGTAGGTTGAATTTGAGAGGAGTCTTGAAGTGGAAGCTTTGATTAGTTTTCATTCAAGTAAAGAGTTGGTATGTCCTCACTAGATTCAAGGACATCATCATGTTTAGATTTACTTTCTGAAAATATTATAATAGGTTAAGCTATTTTCTATATGTTGAAGTATGGTTATGTCCCAATATATTCGTATGTCTAAGATGAAGACTTTGAGACTTAGCTTTTCATTATGTTTTTCTATAAAAGAGATATTTGAATTATTACTATTTCGTGTGAAATGTTTTAATTCTGCAGTACTTTTCATACATGTTTCCAATGAACAATGTCAAAGGACTTGTATGAAACCTCTGCGAGGACAAGTATGCCGTGTTCCTATCCGAGAATATCATATCTTCTAGGGTTTCCTCTCGGGTCGTAAAAAATATGGTATCAGAGCATAGGTTATTAAAGTGGTCTTAGGAAAAAAAAGTCACAAAAAGTTACATCTAGTATAGTCTTGACCATCGGTATGAGTCACGACACATCTATGGGAGAGAGGCTATAGGACGATAGAGTTTCCCTTCCTTTCTACTCTTATGTCGTGCCGTAGAGTAAAAAGTTATGAGTACTCTTTTCATTTGGTTTTGCATGTGTTATAGGAGATGAATTCAAAGAGAACACCGGCTAGGGGAGTTGAGGAGAATGATCTAAATGAGGAGTTTCCTCCTCAAGTTGAGCAAGTTCCTCAAGGTTCTTAAGGGGATCAAGGTGCTAGAGATGCTCAAGTCCCTATTGTGGGTGGCGGTAATGAGGTTCCATTGTTTCCCGAGGTTATGGCTAACAGGGATATCAGAGAGGCTCTCCTAACCCTAGTCTGAGCTATGACAACTCAAGTAAATAGAGACATTGGGTATAGGGTGAATGCTATGGAGAGTGCTACGACCTTTAGATTGAGGGACTTTGTGAGGATGAATCCTCCTATGTTTCATGTTTTTAAGGTGGGAGAAGATCCCCAAGATTTCTTGGATGAGGTGTATAAGATAGTGCATGCTATGGGAGTGGCTTCTAGGAAGAATGCAGAGTTAGCTTCGTATCAATTGAAAGATGTTGCTCAAGTTTGGTTCACTCAATGTAGTAGGCCGGTTGAATCGGGTCCCTTAGAGTGGGAAGAGTTTAAGGAAGCATTCTTAGAAAGGTACTTTCCCCATGAGAAGAGAAGGTTAAGGTCGAGGATTTTATAAACCTTAGGCAAGGTAACGTGAGTGTTGAGGAGTATTAATTAAAGTTTATCCTATTGTTTAATTATGCTCTATCCTTGGTATCTAACCCTAGGGATGAGATGAGTAGGTTCTTGATCGGTGTTTCGGATATTGTGAAGGAAGAGTGTTGTACGACTATGCTCTATGGTGACATGACTCTGTCTAGGCTTATGGTGTATGCTCAATCCATTGAAGAGTCTAAACTTGAGAGGACAAGGAGGAATGCTATAAGGGGAATAACCAAGGAGAATTTTCAACATAAGTTTAAGAAGAGGGCTCCGAACCAAGATGGTTCTAGTGCTCATAAGGCTAACTATGAGAGAGGTCGTGGTTCCCAAATGGCTAACCCTACTTGTTCTACTTGTGGGAAGAATCACTTTGGGAAGTGTCTGGCCGTTACTAGCGGATGCTTTAGTTGTGGTAAGGATGATCACAAGGTGAGACATTGTCCTACTATTGCAACTAGAGGAAAGAAGCCAAGCAGGTTCGTTCCAATGCTCCGGACAGTGGTGCAGCACAGAGGAATTATTTCTATGTTCTCCAAGCTATGGGAGCAAATTCAGGTGATGATGCCGGTAAGTTTTAGTTTCTCTTTTATTTGTTATGGGTTCCTTCTAAGTGGGGGCGGGGGAGTAAGGTGTGTAGTTGGGTTGTAGATTGTTGTCTCTTCTCTTCTCTTCTATTCAAGCTTTAGAGATAGAATGTCATAGTAGCATGTTGCATTGTTGCATTGTGTTTAGGAGTCCTGTTAGAATTGAATTTTATTGATTCCTTGCATTTTGTATTTCATGAAGTTATGATTATGTTATAAATTGAGTTTATATGGTTATATCTCTTATATTATCATGCTTTCATTATTAATTGCTTAAGAGTTGTATTTTTGAAATTTTGAAGCATGTTTACTGTAAGTTGGCAGTTCACTGTAAGATTTTTGGAATTTTGACTAAATTGTTCTTTTGTTGAAAATTGTTGTAAAATGTATAAATTATGTATATGAGAATTATAATGAATAGAGGAGTTCCTCCTATTTGGAATGAAGAACGTAAGTCTTAGTGCATAATGAGTTGTTGATGTAGTTTCTATCTTCTTGTTATGTTTTGAGTCTCTTAATGTTGTGAAATTGATATTTCTCCTATATATGTGTATTCTATATAATTTGATATAGTTATGTTCTGATATTCTTGAGTTTCTTATCTCTTGAAAGTGCCTACAGAATACCAAGTGTCATTCGAGGACGAATGTTCCCAAGTGTGGGAGTATTGTTACACCCTCGAAAATGAGCTAGGTTGAACTAGATCCTAAAACTTGTGTCATTATTTTTTAATGTCCTAAAAATGGTTGGTAGTAGTTTTTATAGGCAGTATATAACGTTTAGAGAGTTTGGAGGTCAAACGTCCAAGAACGCGCAAGACGTTCGAAAACTAGTCGAAGTTGAACTAGCGTGTCATAGTGTTTCATAGTGATATTTTCTGGGATGTTTTGAAGGTGAATTTCAGTTACGAGGCTTCCTACGCGTATCCGGACATACTAAGGGTCTAAACGTCTGAGAACGATGCCCCGAGGACCATCAAAAGGGTCCCCAAAGTGGACCTAAACTTGGACTGCCAAGCTGCCGCGCCAGCCAGTTTTGGGCAGTGGCTGCATGTCGCGTATCTGTCACCCAGTCAGTGAATTCTTTCCCTGCGACGCGGGGCTGTCACGAACCATTCTGTACAAGATTTTCAAAAAATAATATATGGAAGTTCCTCCGCAACGCGTAGTAAAATCCCAGATTTCGTTGTGTCGTCTTTAAGTCAAATATGAGTTGGTTAATTTGTCCAATAAATATAGGGGTCTTTTGTGTAATTTAGAGGTGCATTATGGACGGTTATAGGACCTATTTAAACCCCTATACTTACCATTCAAAGCAAGAACCCTCAACTCAAAACAAAACCTCTCCATTCACTCCCTCCAAAAATCCATTGTTGAAGGTTTGAAGCTCCAAGGAAGAAGATAGATTTCTCAAGTTTTCTCCATTAATCTTGTGGGATTTTCATCACAATTAAGGTAAGGTTATTCATCCTTGAAATCTCTTTCTTCAAGGAGTCAATTCCAATGATTTTCAAAGATGATCAAAAACATGAAATCTCTTGCATAAAACATTTTGAATCGTTGTATTATTATTGAATTGATGTTAATATTATGATTTTAACCTAAAACTCTATGAACCCATGCAAATCATGCAATTCTAGTTTTTACTACTTTATGGGTTAAGTGATATTGTCTCAATGATTATGAATTCTAGTATAGTTTTATTTGGCTATTCAAAAATTTAAGAATTTTATTGGATTAATGCATAGGATGTATTAGATTGATAAATCTATATTGAATTGATTTAGATTAATTGAGTATTATGATTTTTGTATTGAATTAATGATCATGGCCATGGGTAAGGGACTTTTTCTATTGTATTGGATGATTTAGCTATGGATTGAAGTGGTTAGAATGGATTGGTGGTACGCTTCCCTAATTCTCTTAATTTTAGGTTAATTAGACTTCCATTATGCTATGATCTGTATGGTCAACTTATGGTGGAGGTGCTTTGTGCTTTACTTGTGAATTATATGGCTTTATAGATATTACTTTATAAATTATATTGAACATGGCATTGTCGGCATTACTTTACGAATAGTGATATTATCATGTAAAGACTTGATTATGATAAATGTTAAGGACTCTCCTAATTGACGATATGTGATTATAACAGACTAGGGTGAGTGTGTCTTGATAGGTTAACTTGATTATTCCTACATGATACTTTAACACTATTAGATAGGTGACATGGAGATGATGTGTGTGTATTTATAGGTAGACTATGCCCCTTACTTGATACATGAAGAATATGAATATGAACATCTTGACTTAGTAGGCTTATGTACCTTTGTGTTGTATGTGTATGAATGAATGTTGAATGAAAGTCTAGGATCGGTAGACCTAAGATGGTGCCCTTCTAAGCATGACTAATATGTCGACCCTTCTATATAGAAATAAGGTTAAGAATGAGCTATCCTTATAGACCATTGAGTGGCAGCCTTAGTGGACCCATCTTTTGTTGGTGCATTATGATTAGGTAATGACAAAGAGATGTTACCTTCTCATATGCCCTTATGTGAATGAACATTACTCTATGAGAACAAAGGCTATCACGTAGTGAATATGTTACGTTTTGTAGCTCTTCTTGAGAAGGAGACTATAGTGCAATATATCTCTACTTGAGAAGGAGACTAGAGTGCATAAAAGACCTTAATATTTCTTAACCATTTTCCTACATGGAATCTGTCCTAGTTCTACCCTTGGCAAGTAAAACACACTCCATCGGAGTAGGGTAGACTCTTGATTCCATGCCTAACTAGTATGGTCTATGTCGATTATTTCCTATTTTCATCATGTGGGATACATGCTAGTTTTTGATAAGTACGATGATGTTTAGGTAGTGGAATGGGACGCTATCGAGACATTGCACGACTAGGCTTTGAAGATGTTAGTATGTGAGTCCCTAGGTCTTCTCCAAGACCATTATGTGAAAGTTCTTGATTGATGAATGTCTCTTGAAGGGTCAAATGAATATAATGACTTCAATAAAGGAATGTTATTGTAAAGGAAGCTATCTCGGGTATCTTTGAGGGTTGCTTAGGTAGACTTGAAGAGGTTGTATGGGCGGTTTATTCATGTTTTACTCAAGTGAATATTAAAGTACGCTTAGGTTGTGAGTATATGTTGAAAAGGGAATAATCTTATCTTAGGCAGACATAAGGGTTATTTAGGTGTGCTTGAAGAGGGTGTATGGGCGGTCTCTTCTCTTCTAACTAAAGTACATCTTAGGATAACCTTTGGTAGGAGGGTCATATGATATATAGTTTGAAATGATATTGATGCTATATTATGAAATGAGACTAATATGTGTTTATGTGGTCTTGTCAGTGATTATTATACTTGTCTTATGAAGTTTTACTCAAAAGGAGCATGTTCTATACAGAAGTCTGTTTATCATGATTTTATGAATTATGTCATACTTAGTACAAGTGTTTGTACTAATTCCATACATTTTGTATATCTCTAAAGGTGTATGTGTCATTTGAGAGGAGTCTTCAAGTTGAAGATTGGATTAGTGTTCATTCAAGCAAAGAGTTGGTATGTCCTCACTAGATTCACGGACATCATGATGTTTAGATTTACGTTTTTAAAGTATTTTAATAGACTTAGGTACTTTCTACATGTTGAAGTATGGGTCGTGTCCCAATATATTCTTATGTATAATATGGAGACTTTGAGACATTAGCCTTTCATTATGCTTATATAAAAGAAATATTTGAATTATTACTATTTCGTGTGAAAAGTTTTAATTCCGCCCTACTTTTTATACATGTATGCATTGAAAAATGTCAAAGGGCTTGTATAAGACCTCCGAGAGGTCAAGTACGTCGTTTTCCTATCCGAGAGTGTCATATCTTCTAGGTTGTGTTCTCGGGTCGTGACAGACTTCCAGGACCATGAATACTTGATTGTGTTTATGTTGGACTATCCTTGAAGTTGTTATTCAATTGATATGTAAATGATGAAGCTATTAATGTATGATTAGGCTATAATTAAGATGAATGTGAGATAATGATAAGATAAGAAAAGATTACTATCTTGCTAAAATTATTATGATGTAATGTTCTCATTTAAATGTTGGGTTGTGATGAAAGGATTTCCTTATACTAAAACCTAGGACCTATGATCATGTTATACAAGGGGCTAGACTCCTAACACCTAGTGGATCCACGTAGACTTTATCATGATATATGTCTTACCTTGGTAAGTAAAATACCCTCCTTTTGGTGTGAAGGGTTGTCACCGGATTCCATGTTTAGCTCACATAGTATATTGTTAGTTATGGAAAAGTTTCCCAGAAATATAATAAATGAATGAAAGTAAAAAGATACGTAATAACTAGGATGACTTGTTAGGTATACTAGTATAGGTAATGCTATGGGAATTTACCTATACATTGAACATGTAGACCTTGAAGAAAATGCATAATGTAGATTATATATAATGTTGGTCTCATATGATGTTGCATTCACTTGATATACATGTTGTTTGACTAGATTTCCATGTATTGGATTTAATATAATTGTCATGAAGTTATATGATGTAAAAACAATGCTTATGGAATCTTTTCTAGTTGACTTAGTTTATGTGGGGTTATGGGGTTTCACATAAGCATTGCACTAGTTGTCTTTGATTGGGATTGTGAGTAAGGTATTATGATATCTTGATGAAACATATTCTAAGCATATATTGTCAACTATGACTTTATTATAATGTATTATTGCACTTGAAGGTAAATACGGTTCATTGTTGTGGTGTTGGACTTCTATACATGATTGGAATGTGCATAAAACCTTTTAAAGTGACTACTATGTTTTGAAAAATAATGTCCTTTTAACATGTTTCTGAATGTTTTAATTGCATATGTCTTTATACTTAGTACATGTGGTTTGTAGTAACCCCTATTCTCTCTATTTCTACAATAATATAGGTTCGGGCCATTGAAGAGTTTCAAGGCCAAATTTCAAGAAGCTTTGATAGATCTCAAAGTTGGTGAGTCCTCAAGTCTGAGGACAAAAGTCACTATTCTAGTTCTAGCTATTTGACTATGTCTAACACAATGTTCATTTCGTTATCTTTGAGACAGTTGTAAGTTATATATGAGATATATCGTAATAGTGTAAGCGCTATATCCCAAACCTTGTATTTCTATAATAGATGGTTATGCTTGAGACAATAGTAGACTATGTTGATGAATAAGAAGTCTATGTAAACTTTATATGTAAATTTTTTATTTTATATGTACTCTATACCTACAAAATGAATGATATATGCTAAGGGGTTGTTTAAGGCCTCTAAGAGGACGAAGACACCGGTTACGACTAGGGGGTGCTCCCCGGTCATGAAAAACTTGGTACCAAAGCATGAGGTTGAATAATCATAGGAATGATGTCTCACTAAACCACATTAGGTAGAGTCTTGTTCATAATTTTGAAACGCGCCACACTTATGAATGAGAGGCTATGTAATGCTTAGGAAATTCTTATTTTCTTGGTATGCCTAGGTCGTGCCTCAAGTGTCTTTACTCTATGTGTCCTTTTTGTCTAATCATTTTCTTGTGGTTATAGGCTTTGACTACTAGAAGGTCGTCCGCAAGAAGATTTGAAGAGGAGATTACTAATACGGGAGCTCCTACCCAAGACAACCAAGCTCCTCCTCAAAAATAAGTTCCTCTACGTGACCAATCTCGGCTCAATCCTTCGGCTATGACTGATGAAGGGATAAGGTTGGCTTCCTAAGATTGGCTAAATCCATGGCTACTCAAGATCAAGCCGTAAATACTCAAGTTCAAACTATGACGTCTTAAGTAAAAAGGGAAGTTCCACCCCATGGTAACCAAGATGCAAGTACCATAACTTCATGCTTGAGTCACCTCACAGGGATGAATCCACCCATGTTCTTTGGGTCTAAGGTTGATGAAGATCCCCTAAAATTTCATGATGAGTTTTAAAAGATCATGTATGCTATGGGGGGTGAGTTCAAATGAGAAGGACAATCTATCCCCTTACAAACTCAAGGTAATGGGTCAAACATGGTACACTCAATGGAAGGACAGTAGATCTTTGAGAGCGGGTCCCACGAGTTGGGAAATCATTAGGAGTGACTTTCTTGATACGTTCTTCCCAAGGGAGAAAAGAGAGGCAAAAGTGGAAGAGTTTATCAACCTTCATAAAAGAGGTATGAGTGTGAAAAATCTCTCTTTGAAATTCACAAAGTTGTCTAAGTATGCCTTTTCTTTGGTGTCAAATCTGAGGATGAAATGAACCATTCTGTGACGGGCGTATCGGATGATCTTTTGGAAGAATGGTGTGTTGGTAATGCTTCATGAAAAAAATGAACATTTCTCGTTTAATGGTGAATGCTCAACAAGTTTAGGAGAGTAGGTTTAAGAGGACGAATAGGGAGGCCAAGAGGGCAAGATCCTATGATGGAGGTACTTATAAGGGTAAGATTAAAATCCAAGAAAAATCAAGATTTAAAAGGATATTCTCTAACAAAGTTCATTCTAATTTACCGAGGGATAACAAGGATAGGGTGTTTAACCCTAAGCCTCAAGAAGGAAAAAGTGGTCGTTCTGAACGTGATAACAAGCATGGTGGTAATTGTCTAATGGGTACGGATATTAGTTTTTGTTGCGGAAAGAATGTTCATTTAGTTAGTGGTTGTCCCATGACCAAGAATCAAGGTAGGGAGAGTAATCAAGTACAAGCAAGTGGTCCAAGTTGCACTGCTCCTAAGAAGAACCGCTTCTATGCTCTCAAATCTATGGGTGATCAAGAGGGTTCTCCCGATGTGGTTACCGGTATATTACAAGTCTTGTAAATTAATGTATATGCATGGCTTGATCCCGGTGCCACATTATATTTTGTAAATCTTTTGGTGTCTATGAAGTTTGATATCTTTCCTGATGTCTTAGTTGAGTTTTGGTTTCTACCCTAGTGGGTAACTGCGTGGTTGCTAAAAGAGTCTATATGAATTTTCCTATATTGTTGTCCAATAGAATTACGTTGGTGGATTTGGTAGAACTTGATATGTTAGACTTGATGTTATTTTTGTAATGGATTAATTACTTGGTTGTTTTGCTTCAATAAATTCTAGAACAAGGGTAGTTAAGTTCCAATTTCCTGATGAACCCATTTTGGAGAGGGAGGGGGGAAACTCAATCACTAGAGGTCAAATTGTTTCGTCTCTAAATGCATGTAAAATAATTTCCAAGGGATGTCTCTATCATCTTGTGAGGTTCAGTGACCTTAAATTCGACACCCCTCCTTTATATTTCGTTTCTGTATTGAAGGATTTTCTGAATGTTTTTCACAATGACTTACCCAAAATTCCTCTCAAACGGGAAATAAATTTTGGCATAGAATTTTTGCTAGATACTCACCACATATCGATTCCTCCTTATCAGATGGCACTGGCCTAGTTGAAATAGTTGAAGGCTCAACTCAAGGATTTGATTGACAATGTTTTTATACAACCAAGAATATCTCCATGGGGCGCTCCATTATTATTTGTTGAAAAAAAAAGATGGGTCTCTTAAATGTGTATTTACTACCAAAAAAGTGAACAAGGTAACTATAAGGAGTAAGTATCCTCTTCCTAGAATTGATGATTTATTTGATAAACTCCAACGTGCGAGTTAATTTAAAAAATTGACTTGAGGTCAGGTTATCATTAACTTAAAGTGAGAGGTGTTGACATTCCCAAAATGGCTTTACAAACTAGGTATGGTTACGATGGGTTCCTAGTCATGCCTTTTGGGTTAACTAACGTCCCAACGTATTTTATGGACCTTATGAATAGGGTGTTCCAGAATTATCTTGATTTTTTTGTAATTGTCTTTATTGATGATGTCTTGATATATTCCAAGAGTGAGGATGACCACATGGTTCACTTGAAGTATGTATATAAGTCCTCAAGGAACATCAAGTCTTTGCTAAATTTAGTAAGTGTGAATTTTGGTTGAGATTGGTCGCTTTTCTTGGCCACATTTTCTCAAGTGAGGTAATAGATGTCGATCCAAAGAAAATGGAAGCGTCAAGAATTGACCTAGACCTCTAAATCCCACCAACATAAGAAGTTTCTTGGGTCTATCCGGGTACTATAAAAGGTTTGTTGATGGGTTTGAATCCATTGCTACTCCTTACAACCTTAACCCAAAAGAAAATTAAATTAGAGTGGTCTGAATCATGTGAAAGAGGCTTTCATGAATTGAAATATAGGCTTACCTTCGCCCGGTGTTGACCTTACTGGAGGGTTTGTTGTGTATTGTGATGCTTCTCGAGTAGGGTTGGGTTGTGTCCTCATGCAACATGGTAAGGTGATAGAATATTCCTCTAGATAACTCAAGGTGTATGAGAAGAACTATCCAACTCATTATCCTGAATTAGCATTCATAGTGTTTGCATTGAAAATGTAGAGACATTATGTTTGTGGTGTTCATGTAGACGTATTCAATGACCATAATAGTCTCCAATATGTGTTCACTCAAAAGGAGTTGAATCTCTGGCAAAGAAGGTGGTTATAGCTTTTGAAGGACTATGACATGAGTGCCCTTTACCACCTCGGGAAAGCGAATGTTATTCAGGATTCTTTGAGTCGAACTTAATGTGGAGAAAGACTTTAAGATACTTCAAAAGGAGAAAACTTAGCTTAGCACCGAGTGAACTTGACAATGAGATGGTCCCTTCCAATAAGGAAGGTAGGTTAATCCAAAGTCGCACGAGGTGAAAACTAGAATGCTAAGCATAAAGAGGGTTTCTACCAACAACCTCCTAGGTCCTTAACTATGTGTCCCATAAGAACCTAGCTAGTGGATCCACGTAGACGCTATTATGATATATGTATTACCTTGGCAAGTAAGATTCCCTTCTTTCGGTGTGAGGGGTTGACATCGGTTCCATGTTTAGCTCACATGCTCTACTGTCAGCTATGACAAAGTTTCCCCAAAATATAATGAATGAATGAAAGTAAAAATATGCATAATAACTAGGATGAATTGATGGATATACTAGTGTAGGTAAGGGTATGGGACTTTACCTATGCATTGCACATGTATACCTTGAAGGAACTCCTAGGGTGATACTTCGATATATTTATGTTATGAATGAAATGCATAATGTAGATTCTATATATTGTTGGTCTCATATTATGTTGCATTGACTTGATATACATGTTGTTGGTGTAGATTGTCATCTATGGGATTGAGTATACTTTTCATGAATTTATATGATGTAAAAACAATGCTTATGGTCTCTTTACTAATTGACTTTGTATAAGTGGGGTTATGGGGCTTCACAGAGGCATTCCACTAGTTGGCTTTGATTGGGATTGTGAGTAAGGTATTATGATATCGTGATGAAATGTATTATAAGCATGAATTGTTAACTATGACTTCATTTTAATGCATTATTGAACTTGAAGGGAAATATGGTTCATTGTTGTGGTGTTGGACTTATATACATGATTGGAATGTTCATAAAAGCTTTTAAAGTAACTTAGCATGTTTTGAACAAAAAATTCATTTTTAGCATGTTTCTAAATAATTAATCACATATGTCTTTATACTTAGTACATGTGGTTTGTACTAACCCATATTTTCTCTATTTCTACAATAATATAGGTTCGGGCCATTGAAGAGTTTCAAGGACAAATTTCAAGAAGCATGGGTAGATCTCCAAGTTGGTGAGTCCTTAAGCCCGAGGATGAAACCCACTATTCTAGTTCTAGCTATTTGACTCTGTCTAAGACAATGTTCATTTCCCTATATTTGAGACTCTGTTGTAAGTTTTATATGAGACATATTGTAATAGTGTAAGTGCTATTTCCCAAACCTTGTATTTCTATAACATATGGTTATGTGTGGGACAATAGTAGATTATGATCATAAATGAGAAGTCTATATAAACTTCATATGTATAGCTTTTAATTTTTTCGTATTTTTCTACCTATTAAATGCAATGATTTATGCTAAGGGCTTTTTTAAAGCATCTAAGACAACAAAGTCTCCAACTACGACTAGGGGGTGCTCCCCGGTCTTGACATTTATGAATTGCAAGATTAGTCTAACATCAAATCTAAGCCAAGCCTTTTTATAATCATCGATTGGAGGATCTTGTATAAGATGACCATCTTTTTCAACACCGTGCAAATAGATCCTTATTTTTCTACTCCAATTTAATCAATTGGACCCATTTAATTTAGAATCTGTAATTTTGTATAATGCTGGAAGAATTTCAGTCAAGTCAGATTCATTCTCAGCCACTTTAACTAATGCTTAGCAAAGAAATTGATCAAGAGAACAATGAGATAAAAATTTGCCACCAAATTGGTTGATAAGAGCAATACATGGACACTAGAACTCACCAAAGCAGTCAAAGAAGCAAAGGAAATGATGCAAACCTGAAAGTTGATGCTGGAAGTCGAAACCTTTTCCCAAGATGCTAGGAAAAGTTCCAATTTTTTTCTGAATCATGATCTTCAGCCCTGGTGGCTCTAATACCATGTAAATAAGTATAACTGCTTATATATATATATATA
>NC_028638.1:22818676-22830538 GCF_001406875.1 Solanum pennellii
TATATATATATATATATATATATATACATATATACATATATATATGTATATATGTATATATGTATATATATATATATATAGATATATATATATGTATATATATATATATAGATATATATATATATGTATATATGTATATATATATTACATGTAAATTATCCTACAAATATCTTATATTATTCTTACAGATTTCTCCTATGATATAGCTAACTATAAGGTAATAGAATATTTACAATATTCTATCACATATGAGAAAAATATAATATCCTTATACTTGGTACAGTTTGTTCAATACAGATAATAAAATGTCCTACCAAATTATTGTCAACTTCGATAAGTGAGGAATACATTATTTTGCTAGTTTGATTTTCCTCTATATATCCCAATAATTGCTAATGCTTTCATTTAACTTGCAATATTTTGTTGACTTATAATTTTAAATTCAAGAATTGCAATCCTTTAATACGTTTCTTTTTTCCCACGAGATCCTATCTTACTAAGTGACTTAAAATAAAAGAAATTTGTGAAATCTTATATAATTTTCTTCGCTCACTGAATTCTATGTCTGAATTTGAGGTACATATCTGATTAATTCAAGAAGTTGTTTCTTATTATATGCAAGAAATGCTTATTTTATAATTTACAACAAGAACTGCAGAACATGTTGATTTATGAAGTGACATTTTAGTTCATGTTTCGCTTGTATTAATCGTAGATACTTCATGTATATTAAAATAACATATTGTGTTTGGAAATTATATACCTGAGCTTGGTTTTCTAATCGATAATTATCTTCTATATTACTCCACCCTGTAGCAGATTTTCAAGGTAGACATCAACTACATTGTGCATTTTTAGAATCTGATTTGATTTGGTGTGTGTGGTGTGACATTTCTTTGATATCAGCAGTCCACATACCGTGATGTTTATCTTATATTTGCAGTATTTCATTAGATTTCATACTACAACTTTTTTTTACTTGTTCTAGATTAAACTTTGATCTGAATCTATATATTGGATCTAAGCTCAGTATCGGCTCCTCCTAACTAGTCATTTCAAGATATGATAATGACATGATCATATAATTTATATCTAATCATTATCTCTTTGATAACACTTTCATAAGTGTCATATTATTCTTGCTTACTGTCTCGACCTATTTAAGAGCTTATATTGTCGCTAAAGAAACTGATAATACACTATATACACTACTTGATGTACATAAATAATATAGTATCGAAATAATTACTCGCTTTATATATATATATATATATATAAGTAACAATGTAGCTCAAGCGATCACAAAAAAACAACAATGAATAATTTGATCCTAAAGGACATGACCAAAAGTCCGTTACACCAGAGATTAAGGACTTCTATTGGGAGAATATGAAACTCCCTTTGTAGAGATATGTTTGAAATATGGTATTTATTCATCAAAGTATTGCACCTTATACATCACAGTCGAATGGTTTTGCAGAACGGAAGAACAAAATATTAAAGGAAAATGATGAATGCCTTGATGATAAATTCTTGTTCACTGTAAAACGTTTGGGGGAAGCCATCCTTACGGCTAATAAAATACTCAATAGGGTACCCGTAGTAAAACATAATCAATTTCATCAGAATTTGTGAAAAGGAAGAAAACTCAACTTGAAATAATTCAAAGTGTGGGGGTGTCTAACAAAGGTAGAGGTTCCTTTACCCAAAAAGGTAAAAATTTGACTCAAAATGGTGGATTCTGTATTTATTGGATATGTTGTGAACAGTAAGGTCTGCCGGTTTTTGGTTCAAAAATCTGATAATTCTAAGATTCATATTAATAGGATAATTTAGTCAGATAACGCAGAGTTCTTTGAACACATTTATTCGTGTAAAACTTAATGTGATTCAACAAGAGAAAGACTTAAACGACCACGGGAAGAATCAACAGAAATACACTTCCTAGTGAGGATCTTAGGTGTAGCACTCGCCAATGGAATTACTTCTTTAGGACCAGATTTTGCTTCAAAATGAACCTCAAACATTAAACAACTATATCTTTGTCTGAGTCAACTTACTGGAAAGAAAATGTCAATAGTGAGATCGAATCAATTTTAAGTAATCATACTTGGGAATTGACTGATCTTCCTCCAGGAAATAAACCTTTAAGATCAAAGTGGATCTTTAAAAGGAAAATGAAAGTCAATGGGACTATTGACAAATATAAGGATAGAATTGTAGTCAAAGGATATAGACAAAAGGAAGGTTTGGACTACTTTGACACATACTCTCAAGTAACAAGGATAACATCAATTAGTATGTTAATAGCACTACTGGCAGTGTATAATCTTAAAATCAACCAAATGGATGTAAAGACAACTTTCTTAAATCGAGAGTTGGAGTTAGAAATTTAAATGGAACAACCTGAAGGGTTTTTTGTTCCTGGTAAAGAAGAGAAAGTGTGCAGACTTGTGAATTCTATTTATGGGCTCAAGCAAGCACCTAAACAATGGAATGCTAACTTTGACCAAACTATGTTTGCAAATGGATTCAAGATTAATGAATGTGATGAGTGTTTTAACATTAAAAACATCAGGAATCATGAAGATATTGTTTGTCTTTATGTTGATGACATATCATTAATGAGTAAAGATAGTGACAATATAAATGCTACTAAGTGCATATTGTCCCTGAAGTTCGATATGAAGGACTTAGGATTCGCAGATTTGATCTTAGGGATCAGGATTGTCAAAACTCCTCGTGACTAGCATTATCTCAATCTCATTATATTAAAAGAGCATTAGATAAGTTCAAGTACTTGAATTTCAATGTTGTCAAAACTCCAATTGAATTAAGCTTTACTTTTCAAAAGAATTCAGGTTAAACTGACTCGTAATTTTAAAATGCAAGAGTATTGGGAAGTTTGATGTATATTATGATTTGTAAGCAACTAGATATAACATGTGTTATTAACAAACTTAGTCGGTTCACTAGTAATCCTAATTAAACTCACTGGATGGAAATGAAACGTGTGTTGGGTCATCTGAAACATATACAACACAATCCTTTGCATTATAATATATATCATGTTGTGATTAAGAAATATAGTGATACAAATTGGATCATCTTGTCATATGAAGAAAAATCCACAAGTTGTTATGTATTTACACTCAGTGGAGGACCAGTCTGTTGGAAATCGTCTCTACAGAAATTTATCACTCGCTCCACAATGGAATATCAATTTATTTCTTTAGATAAAGTTGACGAAGAAGTTGAATGGCTTCGAAATTTCCTACAGGATATTCCATTTTTCTCCAAACATATGGGACCTATTTGCATACATTGTGATAGTCAAGCAGCAATATAGGTAGGGCAGGGAGCGTCATGTACAACGGGAAGTCTCATCATACATGATGGTGACATAACACCGTAAGATAACTGATCTCTAGTGGAATTATCACAATTGACTATATGAAGTGAAGCAATAATGTGTCAGATCCACTAACGAAAGGCTTAGTGAGAGAGTCAGTTTAAAGATCATCTAAGGAAATGAGTTTACGTCTTAGGTCAAGTCAGCATGGCGATAAATCAATCTAGTAGAATCGAGATCCCAAGAACTAGATTCAAGGTGAATAACAAAGTTGTGACTAATGGTTCGACATTGTCAATTAACTCAATCCATTCTCATGATGACGACAATGTTCAGGAACAAGGTTAAGAATTTACGTCTTGTTAATGAGTTAATAAAGCTTAATATTTTTAATGATTTTCTAAGTTTTCCAAATTTGACCAAATAGTGTATCTCCGAGATGACACAATTAGAAATAACCTATGTGAGTGTGAAGTGTAAGTCGATTCAAAGAGAATTTATATCAAAATCTTATTCTCTATACGCTCATGAAATCAGGAGGTGTTCATGGATGAAGCAAAAACAACCGTAAGAACCATAAACAATAAAGGATTAATTGTGTGACATATGGTTGTCTAGATATATACAAAAGTTCGACGGTTCATATATATCGCACCTATCGATTGACCGAGTATATCCAATATATGTTCACTATGGAAAGTCCAAGGGGAAACCTACTTATCTATATTCAACTGATCCTTTCTTGTAATGTACACACTTGTGCGTACATTCCTATATTATAACCATTTTCCATTAGTGTGGGGATTGTTGGTATATAGAAAGAGTTAATTTAAAATGGAGAGAAGATGAAACGAGAGAAACTTTGAAATTTGGGAACTTGAAGAGTTGGGAACTTGAAAGTCCTTTTATGCTTTAGTGAAAAAAGGCATTTGTCCTTCATTGGTGACGGAATGAAAAATAGAAGAGTTTAAATATAGAAACTTTCCTATTAAATGTTAAAAGAGTTTAAAGAGGGACTCCCTCACGTCGTCGTCGTCGTCGCTCGCTCGACGTCGACTTTGAAAAATGATCGATTAAGAGATTATTTTTTGGACAAACATTATTTTAAATAATTAGTTGATTTTTTTATTTTATTAATCAAATTAAATTAAATGGTCAAAACGTTTCAATTAGTTAGTTAATTAACCAAACGTTTCAATTAATTAATTAATTGATCGAACTAACTTGGATCCGAGAACGACCCATTTTATTTTAATATATCTTATTTATTTGAATTTCATGTCATTGGAAGTGACAATTCTAAAAGGTTGCAACTTTGATGAATAACCATGATCGTTCGAAAGATTGCAATTTTCACGAATGGTCGTGTGGATTCATAAAGGGTTGCAACCTTTCTGAACAAGTTCCTATTGCCTAAGAAATACATTGATTTTTGAAAGTTTTTCCTAACGATTTTTTCTTATTTCTCTTTCTTCTTCTGCAAAAGTTTCTTTGTGTACTTCACTGTTGTTGAGTGGTTTGCTGACACAATAGTTTTGGGTATCAATACGTTGGTGATTGAGATCATTCTATCCTGGGAGGGCATATTCCAAACCAAACCTCGGATACTAGAGGGGAATAATTTCCTTAAGGAGACACTGTGCATTCAGTGGACTTGATCTTTTTTTGTTCTAATTTTCCAGAGATTTTTGTACATTTACAAATTTTAGTTTTTTTTTGTGAATTAATTTCTATTTATCTTTCATACTGGTTCATTAAACTTTGGTGACTTCGTGTTTCTGTAATGTTTTGTTGGAATTAGTAGTTCAGTATTTCAAAACTAGATTGGCAAAAAAATACTTCTAGCTATTGTTGCACATTTAGATTTAGAATTACGCCAAATTGATGTGAAGACCGTTTTTCTCAATGGAGAATTCAACGAGGAAATCTACATGGAAAAACCACTAGGTTTTATTTTTAAAGGTTAAGAAAAGAAAGTTTGTAAATTGAAAAGATCAATTTATTGTCCAAAGCAATCTTCAAGGAAGTGGTACCTAAGATTGGAATAATGCACAAGTACCCTTTCAACCTATACCCTAAATCTCAGAGACACGCTTGTACTATACTAAGGTCATGTTATCCCTCTAAACTTATTTTATTAATAATTTTCTACCCCTTTTCGGCCTATGTGGCACTATCTTGTGCGCCCAATGTTGGTTGACTTTTTTTTTAAGCTAGTGCCACATAGGAAGAAAAGGGGTAGAAAATTACTTGTAAAATATGTTTACTGGGGTAATAGGCCCTTAGTATAGTATATGTGTGTGTCTGAAATTTCGGACATAGGTTGAGGGGTACTTGTGCATTTTCCCCCTAAGATTTCATAAAGAGATTAAGTCATTTGATTTCACCATGATAGATGAAGATTACTGCATGTATGTGAAAAAGTATAATGAAAATTTTGTAATTCTTTATCTCTACGTAGATGATATGTTATTAGCTGGAAATAATTTAGAGTATGTGGAAATTATCAAGTCATGGTTTTAAAAATCATTTGATATGAAAGACATGAGTGAAACAGACTATATATTGGGTTTTAAAATCAAAAGAAAACGTTCTCAAGAAACTTTTTGAGTTTATATCAAGAAACTTATATAACATAAATATTCGAATGTTTTCGAATGAATAGTTCCAAATCCATGATAACTACTGTAGCAAGGGGTTAAACTTTATGTCTTCAAATGTGTCAAAAGACTGAAAAAGAAAAGGAAGACATGTCTCGAGTTCCTTATTCTAGTTCTGTCGGGAGTTTGATGTATGTTATGATTTGTACTCCTCTAGAAATTTGTTATGTTGTGAGTCTAGCTCACAGGAATCAATCCAATCCTAGAAGAGATCATTGAAAAGCAGTAAAGAGAATATTCTGATACTTGAAGGGAATTGTTGATCATACACTTTCTTTTAGTGGATCTGATATACTCATAAGAGGTTATACATATTGATTGGGTTGGTGACCAGAATGAAATAAAGACAACATCCTATTATAGTATTTTACTAAATGGTGGTGTTATCTCATTGAAAAGTAAGAAGCAACCTTGCACAACTCTTTAAATCATGGAATCAGAATTTGTGGCTTGTGCATCTACAGTACAACAAGTTTTTTGGTTAAAGAGATTCTTTGATCATTTGAGTATTGAAAAGAATTTTAAGGGTCCATTAATTCTATATTGTGATAGTCAAGCAGCTTTGGCATAGACGACGGATTATAAATACCACAGCAAACCAAACACATTGACATCAATTATAACTTTGTCAGAAACATAGTGGAAAGTGGAGAAATAACTTTAAGATGTGTTCCTACACATGAAATGATAGCTAATCCTTTTATGAAGGTCATCTCTAGAGACTTGTTTGAAAAATATGTTAAGGCTATAGGTTTGCGTAGAATATGATGACATTTTAGTATTGTAAAATAACTTGATTGTTATACTATTCTCTTCTATATAATACTATTTAATTTATATTCAAATATATGCATGTGATTATTCGTAACAAATAAAGTGTCTTGAACAAGTTACGAGATTGTCTCTCTCACACGAGAAATCGCCTCCACTACAAAAAAAAATGATATTTAGCTTCGAAATTATTAGGTACGACCATAATTCATCAGTAATTATTCACTTTTTGTGACAAAAATGCATTTCGTATTAAAATATATGAACCATACACTTTTATTTTATAGCAAAATTAAGTCCAGTTGAGTTTCCCACCAAAATATAATTTGGCGTCATTTATTAAGTAACATTAGTGAAATTTTTTTATTTATCGGTGATAATTTTTTTCACTAATAATGTATCTAGTTTGTGACAAACTATTATTTGCTTTAAAACTAGTTACAATTTTGGACACAAAAAGGCTTTGTCAAAAAAAATATTTGTTCAAATAGAGACAAATTAGAATTCGTCATTAAATATTGTAAGATTTAGTAAAAAAAAATTTGTTTAATTGTGACTTTAGTTTTGTAACTAATACTATAAGCAATTAGTGATGATAATTTTATTGCCTCTAATATATGTGTTATGTAGTGACAACATAGTTTTGTCATTAAATATGCAGTGTTTAAATAACGAAGACTTAACATTTTTAGCTTAATAATTAACTATTTGTGACAAAAAATAATTCATAGATAAATATAGTAATCTTTGGTTGTGCTTGTTTATGATTACATGTTACAAATGAAGTATAATAATTTTGATAGTTGAATATTAAAATTTCTCCCTATTATACCCTTAATTTATATACATTGAGTTAATGTCTTTGAAAAAATTATTTAGTAAATATGTTTAAGATTCTACTAATTCGAAATGATAAAATAGTAATTTTACTATATCAATCATTGTTTTTCTTAATAGGCATATTAAGTNGTGGGGGGGGGGGGGGGGGTGAGTATTTTCTAATGACCCTCACTAAGTTAGGAGTTAATTCTGATATCTTGCGCTAACCCCAATTTTCTTCAATTAACACTATCTAAAATTTACAATATTGATAATATTTATATATATTTTCTTCACCCTTAATGAATTATTTATTAACTACAGTTACATCTATAGATCTTATCTTAGAAATTATTTACTAATATACAAATACAAATTACTTATTTTAGATTAAAAATTTTAGATTAATTTAATCAACTTCACTGAAAATTACAATGTTATCATATTATATTTTAAAAATATATAGTAAACTACTTAGAATTAAAGAATAACTTCATGCACAAATATTGAGTCCCTGCAAAGCATGATGTTTTGTCATTAGTAGTATATAAGACTTTATGAGCACACATGTCATGGTCGACATGTATGCTTTGTGGAATTTCAATTAATTGACGGCCATTTTTTTCATTTGATTATAAAAGTATGAAAATGAATTTCTAATAATTTATATATTTTCAAAACTACGTAAAAACTATTATAATTCACAATAATTTGTAATCTAAAATAATTTTAAAAATGAAATTGAAAATTTATGTTATTCCCCTTGATTAATTTATGTGACAATGATAAAAATATTACAATCAATTTAATATTTTATATGTTTTTTAATTTTTAATAATTATGATTGTAGCCACCAAATTTTGATCGACCTATAACCCTTTTCGAATTGCTATTTGAGTATACATTAATTATATACTTCGACATTCGTAATTTACAAAATCATTGTTGTTGTTGTTATTATTATTATTATTATTATTATTGTTATTATTATTATTATTATTATTGTCATTGTTGTTGTTGACATTCAATTTCGGTCTAACATTTTTGAAAGTCATAACTTTTAAGTTGTTGACACCAAATTTTTACCGACCTTAAACCCTTCCAGAAGTGCTATTCGATATAATAAGTATTTTTCAAACATATTTTGGGTTTAAAGTTTTAATCTATTTTGCCTAGAAGTTAGATATTTTCATATGCATAATTTTTAAATTTATTGCAATTATTATCATACTATTTTATTATTATTGAGTTATTATCTTTACCGATAATTGAACTCGAAATAATTATCTTACTTAATGTTTTTAAAATTTAAGTGTGTTTAAATTATATGAATTTTTTTATTGTGTGTAGTATTTAGTTTATTGAATAACACTTCCTAAATTTTCCTCCAAAATGCTTAATATTTAGCCTATTCTATTCTAATTCATTTCAATTCTAACTATTCCAATTCAAACTTTCTTTTCAGTTATAGCATTTGTTGATTGCAATTATACCCTATTCTTATTCCTATTATCAACTCTACATTCTGATTTTAATCTCAGTTGTTCATCCTTTAAGTTAAATCCAAGATCAAATCATAAGAGCTCATTCAAAATGTGATCATTGGCTGATATCGAAAATCTCTACCTTCCTTTTTTAATACACAAAAAAGCTTTCGTCCTAATTTTTCCTGAAAAAATTAATTACAATGAAAACTATCCCCTTGATGTCGGTATTATATAAATACGAAAATACCAATATTTTATTTTTTATCAATTAAATATCAAAAACAAAATTGAGAAATATTTTGAAGTAATTTTACTTAAATCATCTTCCGAGGGACAGTTTTATGTAAATTGAAAAACGGTTGATTAATTATTTACTCTTCGAGTAGTTTGACAAATCATGTCTTATATATTAGTGTTTAACATATGAAATACATTATCAATTAAAGAGATACTGATTATCAATTCAAGCAGATTATATATCAAATTTGATAATGGTAAACTTTTGTTGATCGATAAAATTAAATTTATACAATTTGAAGGTGTATAAATTAAATTTAAAAAATTAAAATTCATTTGATGTGTGTATATATATATACATATACATATACATACAATCGTTCCCGAGAAGCAATAATCGGCAATAACCAGGCAACATCGCCTCTCCCCTCCCCTTTGCCTGTTTCTATCTTCTCTCCCCCCGCTTCTCCTCTTTCTTTCCCCTTGCCTGCTCCTATCCTCTTCTCGGGCGAGAAACAACAACCAACAGCAGCAGCAAACAGGCTACGGAACCCGGCGAAGCGACCGCAAGGATCAATGATAAACACCCGTAGCTCTGGCTAGCGATCTCAGGCAGGACGCTGAAGCAGCAGCTCTGGCGAAGCAGTGGCAACGGCAAGCAACATCACAAATAAAGTTTGCTAGGGCGAAGATATGGAGCTTTGGGTACAATGATGACAAATCTTTGCCAAAAAATAGAGAAAATGGAAACAGATGTACAAGTATTAAAAGAAAAAGTTAATAGTCAGCCAATTTTGGGGGGTGGAAGCGGTAATAAGAAAAAAGAGAGAAAGATGTAATAGAGGAAAGGGGATGATTTTATTATGAGGGAAAGCCCTCTATTTATACAAGTAGCCAACACTTTTTTACATACATAAACACTTTACACCTGGCCTATTTATATTCGGCCGACACAAGAAAACAAAATACTTTTACATATAATCAGCCTTTATTTTTTATATGGCCGACATACTATTTACTACTTTATTACTTTACATAGTGGCCTTTGCTTTTTTATATATGGCCGACATATTATTCATTACTTTACAATATACGATTTACTACTTTACATATGTCTTCATTCTAGCTGCACTTCTGGGACGTAGTTATCTTCTCCGTCACATTTCGTGCATAGATGGTCTGGATATTTTTGTCCTATTAGCTTGCAGTATCTAGTCATTAGATTTGGTGAGATAAAACGTTTCCGAATAGCTCTTGTGGTAGGTGTTTGTTCTGGCTTCAGCAGACTTAATATCCATTGTCGCAATTCTTCAATATCTGCTACCCTTATTTCTCTGCAGTTGGAGCATATCATTGTTTGATCTCTGTTGTAATAGCTCCAGATTGCATTTTCATTTAGATAGTTGTTTGATAGTTCATTTAATATAGTAGCTATCCCAATAGTCCTTTTGTTTGCATAAAACTCTGGGATATTTACCTTCTGTATCTCTTCTTGTATATCTATTTTTTCTGGTATTATCATTTCTCTAGTTAAACCTATCTTAATGACTTGTATTGTAGGCTTAACTTCGTCATATAGTATCTCTGCTGTTGCTGAATAGAACTTTATATAAAATAGAGTCCCTTTAGTTATTCTTTTATATTGCAAAAATGCTTTATGTAGCTCTGGTGTTTTAGCTATTTCTTCTCCTGTTATAGTATATACTGTACTTAATAATCCGTAATTGTAGCAAGTTGCTACTAGATTTGGATTTGTACCAGGTTGTGCTATAAGTTTGTTGTAACCTTGTAGGTATTGGGTTATATAGTTTTCATTCGGATTTTTGGTATCTTTTGCTCTGGGGCTTAGGTTTAAAAAGGTTTGTATCTTGTATATATTTTCTATATACATTCTGGTAATATGGTTATATGTTTGTTTTTGTGAGTCTAGGCTGGCTTTGTAAGTATTTATTTGTGGGGGTACGAATATATCTTTTTGGGTATTTTGTGGAGAGTATGGTTTAGAGAATAATTTATTCATGTTTGTATTCGTATATTTTACCTTAGGTTCCTCCTTTTTTGTAGCTGGTCCTGTGATGGATAAAGTTCCTGCTGTAGCTGAGCTTCCTGCAGATGTATATATCTTTTTGTTTTGGTTTTTAGGTGTTTCCCATCGTCACCTTCTAGCTCCGCATTTTTTAAGTCAGCTGCTGACTTAGCTCCGCATATTTTGAGTCATGCTGCTGACTATTAACTTTTTCTTTTAATACTTGTACATCTGTTTCCATTTTCTCTATTTTTTGGCAAAGATTTGTCATCATAGCCAATATTTCTTTCATTTTATCTTTTTCTTGAGAGGTAGTCTGCAACAAGATTCTTATCAGTCTTAATTACTTCAATTGTAAATGTAAAATTTAATATATTTAATACTAATCTCCTTATTTCTTTTGTTGCAACTGAATCCTCTACCTTTTTTGTTATCCACCATTTTACCTGTGTATTATCTGTTCTTACAATAAATTTATTGTAAACAATATATGGTTCAAATGCTAATAAA
>NC_028638.1:22832714-22881203 GCF_001406875.1 Solanum pennellii
CTTGTTAACGTATTTGGTACACTTGAAGTACTTAATCTTTCTTTTACAATTTCTAAATCTTCTTCTATGTCAATTTCTTTATAGCTATAGTCATTATTGTCTATTACAGTAATTATTTTTTCGAAAGGATTTTCTATCTTTATTTTATCAATTTTATTTCTTGCTGTTATTTTATGTTTTGCTGTTAATATATATAAGTTTTTACATCTTGCTGTAAATATTTTAATGCCTGGTGCTAACTCTATTCCAGACATTTTCCAATATAATACTAATGATTTATCTATATCTGTATCTGTTAATGCTACTGTATAATTAGCACTTATTATAAATTTAAGTTTTTGGTATATTAAGTTTCCTTTTACTGCACTAATTACACTTTTTTTCTATAAGGTGTATAATTCTATCATCTGCTAAATATAGTTCAATAGGTGTATCTATTCCTTCTCTAAAACAAGCTTTTATTAATATTTCTGTTCCTCCTAAAGGTACATATTTTATAGGTGTTTTAGTTTTTATGTCTTCTATCTCTTTATTTATTATTCGTTTACTTAGTATAGGTATATATGCTTTTCCTTTTGCATATTTACAATCTATAATATGTTCTTTCTGACTAACTACATAATATTCTTCTTTTTGTCTTTTAAACCAATTTCTCAAACTAGGTATTTCAAGTACTTTTTCAACACTTAAGTCTAATTCTTTCCCTTTTATTTGTTCAAAAATTGTATTATCAAATATAATTTTTTGGTTTGATAATTCTTCATTTTGATAATCTTCTTTGTTTATTACTTTTATATCGTCTTCAGACATTAGATTTCTTCGTCTATTTCACTATTATCTGAATCCATATTCTCTTCTTCATTTTCTGTTTCTATATCTGATACTTCATATATACTATCATTTTCACTTAACTCATAGTCTATGTATTCTATTTGCATATATTCGTCATTATCTATAATTACTTTTGCAATTTGCTTCCTTTTTGGATCCTTGGGTAACTTACAATCTTTAGCTATGTGTCCTATCTTACCGCAATTGTAGCGAGTACATTGTGATGGCTTTCTTTTTGGTCTATATGGTCTTTTTATTTTATAGTTTTTTACATAATATCTTTGTCTTGGTTTTTTATATTTATACCTAGTTTTAGTTTTTCTATAATTTTTATACCTTTTAGGCTTTTGCTTTTTATTTGTACATCCAAACTGTGGTGCCATTTTATTTTTACAACAGGCTAAATTCTTGTTTAGTACTTTTTCCATTTTTAATTTTTCTTTTTGGTTTTCACATAGTTGTATGAACCATTGATGTAAAAATTTTATTCTAGCTCCTAAAGTATCTACCAATCCTTCATTATTCCAATCTTTTATTACTTTTGTACTAAATGGTTCTGGTAATTTCGTAAAATATTGTTGTCTTATTTCTTTTGCTTCATTTAAATTGTATTTTGCTTTGTAATAATATTCTTTAAATGCACAAGTGTATTCTTCTATATAACACATTTTACATATAGCTAATTTTGTCATAAGTTGCCTGTTTATTGCTTTTTCTCTATTTTGTTCTTTTATATCTGTGGTCATACCAACAAATTCATTTCTTATTGCTGATTCATATTTATCTAGTATATCTATATTTGTTGCTGATGGAGATCCATCTATTTTCTTGTCACTTCTAAGTACTTCTAAACTTTCTAAGGGTAGATTTTCTATCCATAATCTTGTTGTTCCTACAAATGTTCTTTCTATATACCTTGGTGTTTCTGTTGTTTTTATTTTGTTATCTATTAGTTGCTTAGATATATTTCCTATCCATAGTAATATTGCTTTATTTGTATCTGTAACACAATCTAGATCTAAGAAATTATATTGTTCGTTTATTGGTTTTGGTATCCAATTTTTATTTAATCTACTATTCCATATTGCGTTAGTTTTATCTGATTGTTGATAACTTTCTGTATAATAAGTTGGTGGTGTCCATCTAGGACTAATTCTAGGACTATTTCTGGGACTATTGTCTGGAGTTTTAACTCTTGACGTACTAGGTCGATTCATATCTCCTGTGTTTATTTCTAATTTTTTTGGTTTATTTACCTGTTCTAGAATTTCTGTGTATGTCTCACTTATATCACTTATTTCTGATTTTTGGTCATTTATTGTATCTGATTCATTTTCGTCTATTTCATTTATTTCAAGATTTTTTGTTCCATCTCTTTTATTTCATTAGTTAGATCTAGCTCTTTTTCTATCTGTTTCTCTTTTTGTTTAGTTTCATATAATAATTTTAACCTAGCTAATTCTTTTTCTAATTCACTTATTCTTGTATTTTTTATTTCTTCTAAATGTTGTACTTCTTGTTTTGCTTGTATTTTTATTTTTTCAATTTCTTTTGATTTGTCTAATTCTTCATTTTCTTTTGTTATCCTTATCATAGCTGTTAGACTATCTTCTAATTTTGCTGTTTCCTTTTCTAACATCAGATATAAATTATTTCCTATTTTTTTATATTTTCTTCCTAGGTTTGAAAATATTATTTTTATCATTAATCCATCTTGATTTTCATATGTCTTTTCATCTACTGCATATTCTTCTTTATTCATTGTAATTTATAAATTATGTTATGTTGTAATTTATATTCAAGGATATCTATTTGTATTTCTAACATAAATATAACTTTTCTTTGGGCTAATATTGATTTATTACATACTCCTGCTAAAATATTTTCTTCTAGTCTTCTTTTTCTATGTTGTAATTCTTGTCTCTTGTCAGCTATTTTTTCTATCAATTGTTGCTTATATTTTTCTCTGTTCATACTGTTTTTTCAAATAATAAACATATTTGTATTCTGTTTTTGAAATTATATTTATCAAATGATTTTTCTTATCATTACTTGTTTTGATAAGTTGTGATAGTTCATATTCTATATATAAGGGTTTTAATTTTTTCGATATCTTTCGTACTTTTTTATCTATCTTGGATTTTGTTATTTTTGTTTCTTTGCTTGTTTTTTTATTCATTTATACCTTCTTGTAAAAAATTTTAAAAAGTTTACTTAATTTACTTGGATCTTTAATAAATTTTATCTTATGAATATTATTACTTCGTTTTTTCCATACTTCAAACTTTTTTGGTTCAGTCATTTTATCATTGGTCTCTGAATATATCTATATCATCATATAAATCATTTATGTCATAGTAAAATTCATCATAAAAATTATCTTGTATATCTAATTCTGTCCATCCTTGAGTTGTTACTTCTATTACCTCATATGCTACTAATATATCATAAATTATTCTTTTTACATCTGCATTAAAAAGTAGTAAATAGTATATTGTAAAGTAATGAATAATATGTCGGCCATATATAAAAAAGCAAAGGCCACTATGTAAAGTAATAAAGTAGTAAATAGTATGTCGGCCATATAAAAAATAAAGGCTGATTATATGTAAAAGTATTTTGTTTTCTTGTGTCGGCCGAATATAAATAGGCCAGGTGTAAAGTGTTTATGTATGTAAAAAAGTGTTGGCTACTTGTATAAATAGAGGGCTTTCCCTCATAATAAAATCATCCCCTTTCCTCTATTACATCTTTCTCTCTTTTTTCTTATTACCGCTTCCAATTCACTCGTTAAAGGCGACTCTATCTCGTTAACGTAGTATAAGCTTAATCACAGTCTAAATTGTCCTGTTGGTTATATTGTTTGATTTTGAGAATTTATTGAGCATCATTTCACTGATAGGAATAGTTCTATTTGGATACATAATAATCGTACTGCTTCATTTCTTATGATAAAATTAGCATAACAATTAGCTTTTCTTTCCTTAAATTCATTTTAGACATATTGTGTCACTCATTTTCGACCTTCACTTTATTGTTTATTGGCTAAATTTTGAATCTTGCCTAATTAATGCTTTAAATTAATTCTTTGGCCAAATAACTCGTACCATATCTTTTACCAATCGGTTTGTACTATTTTAAATTATTTGTTAGGGAAAATTCATAAGTACCCCTTGGATAGGAATAGTTCTATTTGGATATATAATGCATGGTCTTTCTACATTCTATCCCCATATTCCATATGGGGGATTACACTTGGATATGTTGTTGTATATCATGATATCATAAAGTATGAAATCAATTTCTTTCTTTTAGAAAGGTTGCAGAAGGGGTAAATCAAGATTAGTGGCTAGCTAAGTGCTTTTGCAATGGTATTTTGAGAAGCAACCTCTATTTTACTACCTCAATTTTGCTAATATTTAGTATATCTTAGGTAGACTTTCAAAGTTGGATAATTTTTACTTATTATATTTTTTCTTAAGGTGAATGTTGAGCTATTATCTCATCAATGTCATTTTAGATGTTCCTAACTAATCTATGACTGTAATTTTTTTTTTATTATGTTGCTTCTTTTAGTATGTCATGCATTTTAATTTTGTATAGTGTATGATACTCATTATTAAAATAGCTACTCCATAATATTAAGTTCAATATATTTGTATTATTTAATAATTTATTTTTTTAAAATATATTATTAAAATTTACGGAGACCTAGTTCAATACATATTGTAAATAGTATCTGTACAAGTTTAAAAGTCATTCATGACAAAATATTTAATCTTCAAAAGCTCAATTATTAGAGATGAATATATTATTTTTTTAAGACGATAATTTTTTCGTCATTAAAGTAAGACATTTTGTGAAAAAAGAATATTGAATCCAAAATATTTCCTACATATATATGATATTATTTTGTTGGAAAAAAGAACTACTTTTAGTGGCGAATGATGATTTCAAGTACAAACTTATTTAAAGGGATAATGCAGAAGTACCCCCTCAACCTATGCCCGAAATCTCAGAGACACCCTTATATTATACTAAGGTTCTATTATCCCCCCTGAACTTATTTTATTAATAATTTTCTAGCTCTTTTCGGCCTACGTGACATTATCTTGTGGGCCCAATGCTGGTTGACTTGTTTTTCCAACCTAGTGCCACATAGGCCGAAAAGGAGTAGAAAATTACTTATAAAATAAGTTCAGGGTGTTAATTGGTCCTTAGTATAGTATAAGTGTGTCTTTGGGATTTCGAGCATAGCTTGAGAGGTACTTGTGCATTTATCCTTATTTAAATATAAAGTTGTCACTAATTTTTACCTTTTAAGGACAAAGAATAAATTGTATGTAAAAAGTAGTTTTTATTGACAACATATTATTGTTTGACTATGAAATACAAAAAAAATTATTGACAAATTGCATCGTCACAAATTAAATTAAATAGTTAGTGACACATCATTTTTGTCAGCTATAAAAACTATTTAGTGACAATATATATATATTTACCTACAAATTTTAATATTTTTTAAGACGAACAAATTTGTCATAATTACGAAGCATTTTGGAACACAATATTTTCTTAGTTAATACATTCATATTTGATGACGAAACACTAAATTGTCTCTGTATACATATAGTGACCCATTCTTTAGGGACGAATGACTCATGAATTATTTTTCGTCACAAAATTCTTTTTGTGATGAAATATGAATTTCTAGTGACGATATGGTTTGTCGCTAATAATCAAATTTGTTGTAGTGTTCTTATATTTTAAAACGTGAAGAGATGAGTTCCATCACCATATTATGACTCATTTTATGAGCCAGAAAAATGTTTCTGAAAAAAAATGAATTTAAGGACTGAAAAAGAGAAATTGGGGTTAAACATCTTAAGATGTTTTTATTGAGGTCTGTAGGATGTTGGATAAACAAAAGAATGAGACACATATACCAATATAAGGTTAAAACATCATGCTTAGTGTTTCAAACCACGTGTGTCAAACGACAACGGGTCAATGAAAGAATGATTCCCTCCTTTTTCATTGTGTGAGACCCTGAAAAGTTAAAATGACTTTTCAATGAAATACCCTTAGAACTTTTTTTTGTTTCTTAAAGTTTCAATCGATGTTTCCACTTTAGCATGTTACTAATATCCATGAATGATTCGACTATGCAGTACATGTGTAATATAGCAATTGAATTGAAATAGATTGATTCGAGTAAACAGGAAAGAAGATTAATTGAATAATAACCCTGTATACACAAGCCGACAATTGCAATTACCATATACAGTGTAATTATGTTTCTAAAGCAAAATATGAACTCGAGTTAACCTCCTTAAGAGAATGAGAGATCGAATAAGTAATCATTTATGTAGTGAATGAAGTGTGGGGTATTTTGAGTAATGATGTCCTTTTATTAATAATAAATTATTTCCGCATGTGATTGAATTCCTATGTAGGGCTTATGAAACCTTAAACGTAAGCTCTTGATGCTCACAAGTCACATGAACTATTTGTCATATGTATATTGTGTTTAGTTAATGTTGTGTTGGCTTGGGTCTTGTCCACTGTGTGCGAAGTGGGAGACATATGTTTTGGTTTTGGGTCGCCCATGTGTCCGACCTGACCCGATCCGACAGAAGATTATTTTTTTTCTAAATAAAAAAAGAGTAAAAAAATAAGATAAATATCAATTTAAAAAGGGGTGGGAATAGTCATATGTAATTGTTCCAATGTTAATATACTCTCCTTTTTAAACTAAGTATTTTTATTTTTCTTAAATGCTTTAGAAGAAAAATATAAAAAAATAAAAACAACAAAACAGAAAAGAGAACAAGAAAATCTTCTTAGATTAATGACAAACAAAAAAAGGGATATTTAGTTTGTGAAACTCTATCTTTGTTTCCTAGTGATTCAAAGAAGGATTTGGAGAAAATCATTTCATTTGTGAATTTTATCCCGCCACAAGAATTAAAGGTACACAAATCTTATACCAAACGTAGTTTAAATTCTTTCAGTTTCATTTGCATCTCCGCACATTGGAAAACTCATATGATCAACAATGCCCTATCAAAGAAATCTATTCATGGTATGTAATCATCCCAATATAGACAATTACAGAATGAAGGTCCAATTGTAATATAACCTCATTTATGAGAACTTTTTTTAATTTATTCTAAGCTTCACACATAATTTCCTAACAGAGAACTTTGCTTTAGTTCCTAGTTCAACCATGTTAATTTGAGCTTCTTCAATATACTCATTATACCCATAAATTCCATTTTTCTATGTGATATTTCTCAATATATTCTTATAAAGAAGATATTCCATTAGAATATTACAATTGATGATGGCTCCTTAAAGGATCATTTTATAAAAAGAATCAATGGAATACAGGAGCATGTTATGTGAAGCAAGATCCTCTAACGAAAAATGAAAAAAATTCTAAATCTATTTGGGAGAGATGGAAGCCTCACTAAAATATTGAGGATTTTAAGGCTAAATCTGCACAACGTTCAAAAAATTGACTAACTGAGAAATCTAGGGAAGGACCTGGCCCGTCGCGCCATACTGGAGGGTCCCGGACTCACCGAGAGAATGCAACACAACAAGTACAATTATTTTCATTTTTTCAAGTTATAGTTTTCTCAAAGTTAATTCTTATGTAATAAATTTATTAGATGTGATTTTAGTTTTAGGCTAACGTTCTAGGACGAAAACTGTAACACTCTGTACAAAAAATGGAGCAGAAAGCAGCTTTTTCAGAAATTATAGGTGCAATCTATGGTCACAATCTACAAATCGTAGTCTGATAAACGGCCCGTACTATGGATCCCTAGTTCACCAGTGTAACCCCTCACAAAAACCCAACTGAGAAAATTGGCTAAGTCTCTACCCATGGACAGACCTACGGTGCATAAGTCAGACCACGATTCATGGTCTGTATCCGTGGATCGAGACTCCTATTTCGAAGAAGAATCGAAAAAGAGAGGATCGTTCATGTAGCAGTGAAAGAGTAAGTCACCTTTTATGAAGTCTTGGCTTACGAGATCGAATCGTAGCCAAAGTCTTTTTCCAGGTTTACAAAGACTGGTTCGAAAGGACAAGGAAATATAAACTGTTCTCTCTTCTCAAAGGAGTGAGGGAGCAAAAGATATTAATGACATTGTACCTTGCCCCTACACTAGAAAGGGCAATGTCATTTTCATGCTTGAACAAATCTGATCTCTTTGTTGTGAACAAAAGGAAGCTCTGTTAATGAAGCATGTGATAAGTAAATGCTCTTTTTGAGTTCATACTAGGATCCAGGGCATGAACTACGGAGGACCGGCATAGACCATCGTTCGATCTATGGTCTGCCGGTAAAGGTTAGCAATTACATAGGGGGAATTTCTGATCATGTCAACTTCAAATGGTCATAAATCTTAGTACAAAATGAATTAGGTGTCCTATGACCTATGATATGATATATAACTGAATCTTCTTTCCAACTTCGTCGAGTTTGCTAAAATTCGACCTTCGAGTAAAAAGTTATGCTCATTTTAGTAAAGGTCTGTCGATCAGACTGAAACTACGTACCCAACCTACGGACCGTAGATTGAACGACGGCCCATCAGTCCGATTGGTTGATCACTCCGACAAAAGTTAAGTTAAAGGTCTTTTGGTCTTTTCCTACTTTGTTGGACTCCTATGATACGTCGTTTAGACTCTAAATCATGAGGTTTAGTTTAAGCCTAGAAACATAAATAGCACTTACCTAAGTCAAATCATTAATCAAAACATACAAGATTAGAAGCAAGAGAGGAGAAAAAAAGTCAAGAACCATAGTTCAAGAAGGAAACAAGGATTCATCAGTTCCAGCCCCAAAATTTAAAGATTTTTCGTGGAATTGATCACTAGGTATGTGAGATCTTCTTGGGTTCCTTCACCCATTAGATCCCTAGATTTCACTCAGTTTCTTGATTCCCTTATCATTATTAGACCTAGGGTTTCTAGAACTTCAGCAGATTATTGTGAATTAGTTAGTTATATATTACAAATTAGATTAGCACATTAATAGTCACTTTATTGCATGAATTTCATACTATGATTTCTTTAGTTCTTGAATTACACATGCTAGGTCAGATATTTCAGTTACTTTAGATTTACATGCCTTAGTTATTAATGCATCATTATCAAATTAATTGTTGCATTCTTAGTTTGAGATATCAAGCATATACAGAAACATAGTCATAATCAGTTAACAACTTAATTTATTGGGAGTAGCATAATACTGAGTTGGACTAGGGTTGAGCGTACACAAATAGTCCCAGAAACTACTAACGATGTAGGTCGTAATTCCATTTTGTGGGCCTTTGTTTAGTGATCACGGCATAATGCCTTTATACCTCTGGCATGATATATTGGGTCCTCTCGATGGGGCGTATACAACAGACTCCACATTTCTCTCATGTGGTTTTACTATCGATACGAAGCTCCCACAATTTGATCAAATTCAGTGTCTGCATGTTATAAATCGGTCACTCCATTCAATATCTCAGATTTCAGTATATCAGATTCAGAATATTATACTTGTTTTAGTGCTTGTTCACTTATGTATTATTTCAGCTTTACTCTATCTTATATGCTTAGTACGTACTGACACATAAGTGCACTACATCTTCTCGTTATGTAGGTTCAGATTTTCAGTATCCAGATCACGCTTAGATAAATTATCGATCTCCTGATTAGAAAAATCATTAGTGAGTCCTCATTTTCCGAGGATAATAGTCATGAGTTAATTTTCAATATTTTAGTCCATTAGTTTTAATTTTGCTAGACATAGGTGGGGCCTGTCCCTACATTTCTAGTTAGTTAGACGCTGTTTTCAGACATAGGTAGTTTCATATTAGTATTAAGTCAATATTTTTTTTTGTATTAAATTCATCTGTTTTCATATATCTCAGTTATAATATATGGGTATTTCTCCATATTTTTATACAAATTATGATTTAGCTTCCGCACCAATTTATTATCTCTAGTATGCTCATGATTATGTCAGGACGGTTATCTTTGGAACACTTATGGTCCCAAATTTCGCGTCTACGTCTCAGGGGTAACTCAGGGCGTGACAAACTTCATATGACAACACTAGGTTTAAGAGTCCTAGGATTTCTGAAAAGCCACATTAAGTAGAGTCCTTTTTATGGGTGTGAAGTGCACCACATCTAATGAGAGGGAGGATACATCATATTATACGAAACCTTCACTTGCTTCACTCTTATCGTGCTGAAGTATGATATAATTCCATTCTAACTCAACGTTTAATGTTTCAGTGTGATCATGCCTCCTCGTAGATCTAATGTGAGAAATGTGAGTACTAGGAATGCTAAGGCAGCTCCTCCAGTACTAGATCAAGAAGTCTCCGATGCTAAATTCATGAATGTCATTCAGATTTGGCTTAATGTTTTGCCAACCTGTACATATAATTAATTCATCTTTCTAACACCTTTTTCTAAAATAAAACCTCTAAGTAAAAAGTTATGCTAATTTTAGTGAAGGCTTTTCGAGCCGACTTGACTATGGATCCAGCCTATGGACCGTAGATTGAACGACGGCTCGTTAGTCCATTTTGTCGATCACTGTGACAGCAGTTAAGTCAGGGGCCTTTTGGTCTTTTCCTACTTCATTGGACCGTTAAGATACGTCGTTTAGACTCTAAATCATGAGATTTTGGTAATTTTAAGCCTAGAAACATAACTACAACTTACCAAAGTAAAATAATTAATCAAAACATAGAAAATTATAAGCAACAGAGGAGAAAAAGGACAAGAACCTTAGTTCAAGAACGCAACAAGGTTCCATTAGTTCCAGCCCCGAAATCTAAAGATTTCTCCGTGGAATACATCACCAGGTATGTGAGATTTCACTAGTGGGTTCTTTTCACCCATTAGATCCCTAGATTTAACTCAAGTTCTTGATCCCCTTATCATGATTAGACCTAGGGTTTCTAGAACTTCACCAGAAAATTATGAATTAGTTAGTTATATGTTCCAAATCAGATTAGTACATTAATAATCAATTTATTGCATGAATTTTAGAACCCTGCTATGTATTTTCTTAGTTCTTGAATTACACATAATAAGTCAGATATTTAAGTTACTGAATATAAACATGCCTAAAATATAAATTCCTTATTACTAGATTTATTGTTGCATTCTCAGTTTGCATGTTAGTTTGAGCTATCCACCATTTATAGAAACTTAGTCATAATTATTTAACCACTAAATTCATATGGAGTAGCATAATATCAAGTTGGACTGGGGTTTAGCGTACCCAAATAGTCCCAGAACTACTAGCCAAGTAGGTTGTAAGTCCCCTATGTGGGCATCCGTTTAGTGATCATGCCAACATTCCTTTATACCTATGGGAGGGTATATTGTGTCCTCTTGATGGGGAATATACATCGGTCTCCACATTTACCTCATGTTGTGTTATTATCGGTTGTTAGTAGCTCCCACAGTTAAGTCACATTCCATTGCACTGATCATTTATCAGTATATCTAGTATTCAGTTTCAGCATGTTATAAATTGGTCAATACACTCATTATTTCAGCATTCAATGTATCATGTTCAGAACATTATACTTGTTTTTGTGCTTGTTCAGTTCTATATTGTTTCAACTCTACTCTATCTTAAATGCTTAGTACCTTTCAAGTACTGACGCACACATGCACTAGATCTTCTCGTGATGTAGGTTCAGGTTCTGAGTATCAAGGTCACGTTCAAATCAATTCCTGATCTCTAGTTCAGCAGAATAAGTGGTGAGTCCTCATTCTCCAAGGACAACATTTATTTTCAATATTTTAGTCCTTTAGTTCCAGTTTTGCTAGACTTAGTTGGGGCCTGTCCCAACATTTCTAGTCAGTTAGAGGCTATTTTCACACGTAGGTCCCGTGTTTACGTCTCAGGGGTAGCTCGGGGCATGACCACCACCTTATCCACATGTACTTTGTAAGATGACACATACCAAAAAAACCGATGATTGTGTGGATCTGAAGTCTAAGAGAACATATGTAAGTAATACCAAGCATTACTAATCATCTTTCTTAATCTTTTTTGAGGATTCAGTTAATCTGCATCCATCATGTTCATCCCAAACACTAAACACATGGTTATTACATTGGAGATTAGCAATGAGGGAAGTTATTATCGTAGTAGTGTAGTTGACGACTCTGTATAACTATATAGTGTGAAAGAACTCTTTAACAACTAACAAAAAATCATTGTGGATTACTGACCTTACTTTGTCAATGCAACCGAGACTCTATAATCTGTTGGTCAGTAACTTCAGTACATAGAGTAGTTTGTTTTTCTAGTGTAAGTGTAGGTCCCCTTCTCATAATCGATTTTCTACTTCTTGTAGCTATGAGTAGCAGAGCCCATAAGACTCTTGTAAAAGTAACATTTTTAGTTTGTGCATCCTCAAGAGTGGTACGCTTGGTTTCCGATAAAAACATAATTTCAAATCTCTATTTCATCTGAGTTCTTAGCTTCATCACCGCAAGAAATGATTTGTATTGGAATATCCAAGGTTAATCCACCGCTCCCTATACTTTTACTAGAAGATGTTCTCCTCTATAAAATCCACTATCCAAATTCTATAAAAGGGCCTTTTCTCCACTACTTCATACCAATCAATTTTTCCTTTAACTAATCATGAATAAATTGTGCCTCGTTTTTAATCAAGATAATGCAGTACCATTGGGTGTTCTATACGATGCATACCCGCTCATAGTTATCTTTTGATAATCATGCAGGCTACCCTTATTTGAAGTCATTGAAGATCCTATTAGTTTTATGAGTTTTCAGTCGAATCTCTACTAAGTCTTCTAGGTTAATATGATTACTATAGATATAGTGCTTCAATACTGTTTGCTTAGACCTTTTATTCTCACCTCTTGTATTCAAACAAAACTTTCTCATAGATATGTATTTTGGCACTAACCTCTATCAGGGAGTATGTTATGAGACTCCTCAATTCCACTGGCCAACTTTTCAAAGCTATTCTTAGTAGGGGTAGGCTTACTAAGTATAGGGAAGTTTACCAAATTTAGGGGTGCCTTCCAATTCTACTTGTAGGCATTGAACTCTTCTCTTATCTATGTCTTTGTTGTCGGAATTGGAGTACATTCAAAAAGGTTGCATGTGACTTATGTAAAATTTATTATTCATGTTGAGTATATTCATGTATACTTTGGTTCAATTTCCATTCATATGTAATATTCCTTGCTATCCTCCTTCTATTACTTGGCAGATTCATCTAACCTTATGCTGCCACTAGCTCTATTTTAAATTACTTTTAGTGTATGTTCCTTCACTCTCAGGCTCCCTTTTTGTTTATCCAACTCGACTAATTTATCATAACATCGTTGAATTCTACTAAGCCTGATATTCATATTTGGTTCATTTATGTGAAAGGTTCTTTCTCAGTGGTTAGAGCCTCCACCTGGTAGCTTCAGAGAAATTTTTATCAAATATGTATTGAACTCCATGACTTGAAAAAAAGGTACCTTTTAAAATGTGTTGTTGTTCGGAGAACTTTGAGGGACATTGTACCCACAAATAATAGGATTGTCAAGATGGGGATTAACCAATCTTCTCTATGTTGTTGTTGCTCCTCACATGCTATGGAATGAAACATTTTTCTATAATTGTGCCATTTACTAGAAACTATTGAAAATCGTATGTAGCGTGTTTGGTATTCATTGGTAAACTTTTCTACATAGAAATTTTATTTAACAGATTAAATATAAGGAGCCATGATTCTTTGATAGCATTGATCTCTAAATTATTCCTACCATTAATACTTGGGTAATTTGGACAGTAAGATGTGGGATAATGTATGGTACTGAGAACATGTATGTCAAGAATTTAACAAAATTTATTTTTACTCTAAATGTAGTAGAAAATGCATGTTCTAAAAGATCAACTTGGGACACAATTGGGAGGAGATAATTTTTTGGAAAGAAACATTAGTGCCGAGAACACTAATTTTGTACCCTGAATTTGAAGTACAAGTAGGCGTGTCAAACGAAATGCTAATTGCAATTGAAGAAATGATAAGTGCGTTAGAGGAGGTATTCTTAGGAAACAAGATTTGACGAGTGATATCAATTGTCTTGTATGTATATGATCGCTATTCTTCTGTTCTTAACATAATATTATATATTTTGTTTTTAAGGATGTTGTAATATCTAAGATCACATCTTCATCTCAACTTGAAGATGAGTCTCCGACAATGATTTTTCAAATATTTACACGGATGAAATGAGTCAAGTAATGAACGAGGAGATGAAGCATGAGATGCGAGAAAAGATAAGAGATGAACTGTGTGAAGAAATGAAACATGAAATGCAGCTAGAAAAGCAAGACGATGTTGATAAGATTCTCGAAGAACGTTTGCGCAACCTCATAGCTGGGCTGCCGAAACCACCACCTAGTATACTGCCTAGTGGTACACCTCCAACTGGTACACCACCATAGCTTAGACATGGCCCATAATCAAATAATTATATGCGTCACTTAAATTTTTCAAATTACCTAAGTAGATTTTGTTTTTTTTTGTTCTGTACTTGAACTTATTTTGAACTCTTCATCTTAGATTTTACCCGGTTTTTTCCTTATTTCGATTTATTTTGAACTCTTTATAAGTGGTTTTGAATTGCGTATTTCTGTATTTATTTTGAACTCATTATCTTTTGTTTTCCATTGTTTATTCAATTTATAATTTACTAAAAAATTATTGGATGTTTCCATACTTTATAAGATTGGTAAAGCTATTGACTAATATAAATATATAAAGTGAAACTTTACTATAGAATTACCATTTAGTCAGTAATATGAAAATATTCATTACCAATCAATCACTGGCCAAATACTGAACATTGATGATATACATTACCAACAAATTGACAATCAATTAGTAAGATTCCTAAAAAAATAGTAATGAGTTTTTTATGTTTCTAAAATACTAATCAATTAGTAACGTAAGTTACAAAATTAGATAGTCATACGTAAAGATTTAAAATCCGTTGGTAATTTACTAATAAAATACCAACACTTTTTTTTTCTTAACTGTCATTGCTAATCAATTACCAATGCATTTTGGTGAATTTACTATCAAAGTTACCAACCAAGTCGTTATTTGTTATATAATTGCTAACAGAATAGTAACTATTTTTTATTTTATTTTAGTTTATTTGCCAGCATATCACTAACAAAATTGAATAATGAAAGAACAAAATTTACTAATTCTTGTGCTATTCATATGTAAACTTACCAACAATATTCCAACCAAAAATTGTTTGATGAATTTACCAACTAAAATTCGAAGGCTACATTTCAACAATTGCCATCAAGAAGTTTATGTGTTTACCAAATGAATTTTAGTTGGTAATTTTATGAACTAACTGAAATGGGTTGATAAAATTAGTGACAAAATTTGTAGCAACAAATTAAGATTAGTTAGTATTCAGTTGGAAAATTCATTTGCTAACCAATTTAATCAATTTACCAACTGATAATTTTGTTGGTAATTCAGGTTTTTTTTTGTAGTATGATAAAATGCAAAAAACTATTTGAATGAACAAAAAGTGTGGTATCTACTTACCAATAAACTTCAGGACGATAGTAAAAGCTATTGGATCCACAATTCTCAAGCATATATTAGTGAGGAGTGACAAAATTTGGCAGGCAGATTATTATAAATCAGACGAGGAAGGCAAATGATTGACATGATCATTTTTCATCCAATTACTCACATGCCAAAAGCAGCCACCTTAATTCATTTGGAAACTTTTTGGTGTCATTTAATTCAGATATAGCAAGAAATGATTTCATCTTTCTGTTTAGGGAAGACAGCTCTGCTTTTAATCAGTTATAACCAAGAAAAGGGCAAATTAACTCCATATAGGTAAGTAACTTGTCAGTTTCACTACTTCTAGAGGCTCAAGTGCACACTGCCCTGAAGTGTTGTTGAATGCCTTGAATCGGACCCGTTACAGCAGAAAGAATGGGGGTCTCGCTATGGCAAACCCTATTCTGTATTTTGTTCTTGCCTCACCATAATAAAACTGCTTCCCTCTTCCCCGTGGACGTAGCCAATTTATTGGTGAACCACGTAAATCTGTTGTCTTGTTTTTCGCGTTTATATTTTCTCGTATTATCTCGAATTCCGCATAACAAGTGTTATAAGGTAAAGTAGATACACAACATAAAGGGATAAAAACTAATAGAACACATCTACTATGTGGTTCTTACATGAGAAAAAACGTGATATAAAATGTAAAATGACATATTTTGAATAGAATTGCATATGAAATATCAATGATATTATAACGAGTTTACTTTTTCTTCCCATTGAAAATCCACAAATTCGCAAATGGGATCCAATAGTGTGACCTGATCTGCTTGTTTAATGTGTCAAGAAGAGTAGTTTGTTAAGTAATGATGTGAAAAATCTAGTTCCTGTGTCATTACTTGCATGAAAACTAAAAGACTAGATACCTTGACCTATCAAATCTACACGTTGTTTGCCAGCTGTCATCTTAAAGTGAGTTCATATCATATGATGTGTATGGTTCATCTGTTAATCGACCAACCCTGTACTTTCGAATTGGTGGATAAGCCAAAGTCGTAATTTTTCGAAATTCAACTAACACAAAAAAAGAAGAGATAATTAACATGTGGATTTAACTTACATACATTGACAATGATAAGTGTATATTCAGCTTTATTTTCAGGTAACTTGAAATAGACAACTACTTGTAGTTTTCTTTTTCCAGACAGTTTCATTGTATAGAAGTTAAATTATTAACATTTAGCCCTTAGAAAACACCAACATATATCAACTACCTGATTATGGTGAACGGAAGACCAGAATTGTGAACTAAATCCTCCCTCACCTTCTTATACTTGAGAACACCAAAAAGGTTCGTAATGCTACCATAAAAAATTGGAAACAACATTATGAGAGTAAAAGAACCAAAAAAAAAAAACTTCATTATTAAGGATGGAGATAATTATGGATTTTTGGTATCATTTTGCTTCTCAAGGAGCAAACATAGTCACTTTAGATGCCCATAACTATTCTTTCGCCTTTTAGACACCCATATTAGAGAAATGATTAAACGTGTGGAACTAGTATATATTTCTGAAAGGTGTATGCCTAGATTTAACTCGATAAGGTCTCCCATTTTTCATTGTTCCTTCTCATGATGAAAACTCAGTTCGTCACTAGAATTCATCACCTTCTTATTCTCAAAAAAGCTTTTCTCCCAACCGAGGTGATAATGTCACAATTCAATTAATGTTCCTGTATTTTTGTTTGGATCTTCACGACCTTGGGCTGTAACTATTTCACGACCTTGTGCCTTGCCCATTGAAATCTTCATTCTAAGGTCCTCAAAATTTCTATCATCAAATTTCTTGTGCTTGATCTCATCAATGATGTGGCCCTCACTGCAATACTAGTTAATACCGCACCTCTTTCTGAAATGCCCAATTAAATGAATTTAGAATGAAAAATCTGAATTTCTTTTGCCAAAGATCACTAGGATACACTCAAGCAAGCTAAACTACACACACTCTCAAAGCGTCTTCCACCATATTGGTCTTTCCCAGATGGTATTTGATGGTCACATCATAATTTGTAAGTAACTCTACCCAACTTCATTGTCTCAATCTCACATCTATTGGGTTTACATATGTTGCAAACTACGATGATCGATAAACACTTCACACTTAACGCCAATAGAGTTCATATAATTAAATCTAAGAGCAAAAACTACTGATGCCAACTCTAAGTCATGCGTTTGATTATTCCTCTCATGCACCTTTAATTGACACAACGCATAAGATATAACATTCTTATCCTGCAACAACATAACATCCAAACAAGAATGTAAAGCATCATAATGAACAATAAAATCTTTAACTTCAAATAGTAATGCTAGAATAGGCGCAATGGTAAAGAGAGTCTTGAGCTTTTTGAAGCTCTCCTCGCATTTTCAGTCCATTCAAGTGGTATCGCCTTTTTGGTCAAATTAGTCAAGTGAGTAGTAATGGAAGAAAAATTCTCAACAAACTGACGATATTAGCTAACAGGACCCACAAAAATCCTACCATCCGTCACAGAGCTATGCCAAACCCAACTCTTAACAACCTCAATCTTTTGAGGATCTACCATGACACATTCTTTTTAAAATACATGCCGAAAAATTCAACCAATTTTAACATAAATCACACTTAGAAAATTTAGCATTCAACTTTTGTCTCCGAAGAAAACCCACAACAATATGAAAATGGTCGGCATTCTCTCTCTCGCTTTTTTGAATTGATTATAATATCATCAATAAATACTATCACAAACAAATCAAGAAATGGTTTGAACACCCAATTAATTAAACCCATGAAAGTTACAGGCAAATTGGTCAAACAAAAAACAAAACCAAAAATTTAGACTTCCCATAACGATTTCTAAATGTCGTCCTGGGCACATCCTCGGGTCTAACTTCCAATTAATGGTAAACCATCTTTAAATCTATCTTAGAGAACTTCTTCCCGTTGAAATTGGTCGAAAAGATCATCTATTTTAGGAAAGGGATACTTATTTCAAGTAGTAACCTTATTCAATTGTTGATAATCTATACACATTCTCATAGCACGATCCTTCTTCTTACCAAACAAAACTAGAGCACCCCAAGGGGAAGCACTAGGGAGAATAAATACCTTATAAAGAAGCTCTTGGATTTGAGCCTAAAGCTCTCTTTATTTTGTTAGAGCCATGCACTATGGAAAGTGTCAAATGGGATAAGTATCAAGCTCTAAATCAATGCGGATCTATATCTCTATCCAGAGGAGTACAATATAATTCATCAAAAATTATTTCACCAAATTCAGACACCAATGCAAATGACCCAATGGATAGATCCTCAATCTAAAAATCCATAATATAGGTTAATTAAGACAAATATCCCTACTTTACTAGTTTACTAGCCCGAATGAATGATAGAAGCTTAGCTTGCTTAGACTTGTAAACCCCTTCCCACATTATTTTTTCCTTTCCTTAAATTTCTAGAGTCACAAACTTAGTATTACAATTTAACGATATATGCGGACAACAAAATCATGACTAATATTATATTGAAGTCAGTCATATACAAATCACTAGATCAGCCCAAGTTAGAAAATCCATAAACAAGATAGGACAAGCACGACAGACATGAGTAACTATGACTACTCTCCAATGTGGGTAGAAGCATGAATAAGGGCATCAAGAACATCACAAATCATATCAAATTCTGAGTCAAACTTCACACATACATAAGTATAAGTATAACCAAGATTAAACAACACATTAGTCATCCGGTCACAGGCAAGAATAGTACCTCTAATCACCATGTTACATGCCTTGGCTCATTCTTTCCCAGAAAAGCATAACATTGAGACTAATCATCTTGACTAGCTACTTTCTTGTCTAGTTGCGTATTACCTTTGTCTCCAGCACCATTTTTTCTACCTCTACGACCTCTCCCACTACGTCATCATCTACCTTGTGGACCTCTTGTAAAATTATTACCATTCCCTATGGATACCACTACTCTACATGACTTTTGCACTGAGTCCAATACACACGGATGGGGGCAATCTCTCATTAAATGCCAAGGTTCTCCATAATTTAAGCAAATATGAAAATATGGTCTGCTACCCATCAAAGGCGCGACTCTCTAGCTATCCTGAAAATTATTGGATTCTCTACCACTGTTGTTCGACCGGATCATCTTGAATAGAATCCCTACAAATTACTGAAATTATTTACTCTCTTATCCAACACCTTATCCTTACCGTCTGGCCTCACCCCCTCCACTTTCTTAACATAATGTGTTACTTTATTAAAGTTCCTCTATGTAGAACTCATATTAACAAATAATACTTGCAACTCTGAATTCAATTCCCTAATAATTAACTACATTCTCTCCTCTTCTATAGTCACCAAATGTGTAGCATATCTATATTAAACATTCAACTTTGCCTCTTAAGCATATAGAGATATACCACCTTTCTCTAAGTCCATGAACTTATCGTTCCTGCGATCCCTCAAAGTTCTTGGTACATAATTTTCTACAAACAAAGCGTGAAAGTGTGTCCAAGTAAGTTGAGGTAAATTAGAAGATTTCCATCACATAGAAACTCTCCATCACTGCTTAGCCTCACCTTGAAGTTAGAAAGACACAAATTGAACCCCATGTGTGTGAATGAAACCCAACTTATGCAGCCTCTCATAACAATCTAAGATAAACTCATAAGTATCTTTAGTTTCAGAACCCAAAAATACCAGAGGCGTAAGCTTCAAGAACGTAGTCAACATGTCATGCTCATTACCGGTCATAATAGAAACCAACAACAAATAATAGAAAGAAACACTACATACATTTCCATCCATTTTGGGAGCATTGCTAGAAACAGGAGTATTATCATGAGGTTGAGTAGATAGAAGCAGTCCAGGACTAACCATCCCTCACAAAAACGACATGATCTGCTACATTAACACTGGATCCAAGGGAGGAACAATCGTAATCTTTGCTGGCACCTCTTTTTATTGTACAATTTCCTCATCATCTGCAACCTTGATATCCTCTTTTTTCTCATCATTAAATGTAGAGAGGTTATCATTAATAAGAGAATTCTCAATCGGTAACTCATTCTAGGAAGACGCTACTCTCACTCTACCTCTACCCCTAGCTCTTTCTCTTTACAACCCTCAAAATGAAGTAGGTTAAACTAGAGACTTTAATGTGTCGTATGAGTTAATCATGTGTTAAAATGATGAATAAAAGTATCACAATTCAGTTCATAGAGTTTGGAAGGCAAACATAAAAGAACATCTGAGACGTTTGGAAACTAGTCCTTGTGTGTGCTAGTCTGCCTTTGCATGTTGTACGTGTTGCTTGGTGTCCACATTCATAGGGGAGGGTTCTAACACATATATTAACATGTTTAGGATTGAAAATTCTGTGCACGACTCCCCAAGACCACACTACGGGTCCTTGAGGAGGACCCAAACCTTTGCATGAAAACTGCCAAAATAGTCCCAAGAAATGGCCACCAAACCACGTATTGTAGTTCCATCGACGCCCCGTAGATTGGGAGTGTGGATCCACACATATGTTTGGTAGCTTAGACTCAAAATGTACATTCTATGATCAAAAATACAACTAGAATGACGCCCCCTCGTTCAAACGACGGCCAATAGATGCAACGATCGTTTGATATCTGCAACTTTTTACAGGTGTCTCGGCCAAGGTAGAGACATGTTAGGAAATATACCTATGGTCTTAATTAAGTCACAAACGGTTATTTTGGGTACTTTATGGTATATTATGACTCTAAAACCTAGACCTAGACCTTATTATTCAAAATCAAAACGCAGATCAAAATAAGTTCTCTCTAAACTCCATTGAAGCAAGGAACTAAGGTGAAACTAGGATTTGATTTGTTCATTGGTTTATCCATCAATTTTGTTGTATATCTTAAAGTAAGGTATGGTTATTTCATCCTTGATTCTTCTCTCATTCAAGGATCCAATTCCAAAGGCTTTTCAAAGATGTTCAAAAACATAAAAATCCTATTTTTGAACTCTAAGCATGGGTTCTTGCACGAAAAGGCTTAAACTAATGTTTCATGAAGTAATTGATGTTAATTGGTGTTTTTAGGACCAAAACTTCCATGGACCCATGTATTCCTTGAATTCCTAATTTTGTCTCTAAAATGGGTGAATTGATCATGACTTCACCTTATTGAATTCATGTGTAGATTGTATTGGGCTATTGAAATATGTATATGTTATGGTTGAATTGTTCAATACACGCTTTATAGTGTCGATGTCTGTAATGTATGTTGTTGTATTATTGATATGGAATGATTGTTGGTTTAGTCTTGTGTACATTGATACTGGTAAGACCTCTTGTTACGTGAATTGGTTGAGAAGGCTAAGGAATGATGATAATGGTGACTGGAAGGTAGTGAGTTTACCTAATTCCTATATTTTTGTATAGTATTGATATTGCATTGTATTGATTGGTATGATTCACATATGGTGGTGGTGTTTATATGTTATATATGTTATGAACATTGGCTTGTCTGTATTATTATGTGAATTATGGTATACTCATGATATGTATTGTGAAGGTATAAAGTGAAGGTGATCATGTGATTTCTATATGATCTTGTGTGAGTTCTATAACGATATGATTGAATATGTTTCTTCTCTAGTTATTGATATATGATGATGAAGGACTTGGTAGAGCCTTTATAGAATGATGTTTTATCTTGTATTGGTATAGTAGTTGTCTCTACTTGGTACTTGTATTTTAATGAATGGGTATATGAATATAAAGCTGGGATTGATAGACCTATAATAGGTGCCCTTCCTTGAATGACTAAAAGAGGTCTTCTCGAGTATGTCTTGAACTAGTAGACTTAAGCATGGTGCCCTTTCTGATTAGTCTAGACTCCAAAGTGAATGTAAAACCTTGAATAATAAAACAATATTAAGAATGTAGAACCTTTAATATTGAGAAGAAGGTCAAGAATGTGATACCTTTAATGTGAAAAGAAGGTTTATAAGAAGCGTTGAAGTGAAAGACCGTAATTGTTCCCTTATTGAGTGGAATGATGCACTTAGGGGTAGGTTGGCTGGAATGCCATGAAACCATCTCTAAGGAAGTAATAAGAGCTATACTAATACTTGGTTGGCATCCCTAGTAGACCCATCATTGCAAGAAAAAGTATTAAGAATTTGTAGGGCATAGTGATGGTACCTTCTCTAATACACTTAGGGAATGATTACTCTATGAAAACAAAGGCAAATCACCGAGTCGACATGCTTGTGGTATTATATCTACTTTATATGAGACTAGAGTACAAAGAAGCCCTTGATATTCCTTAGCCAGGTGCCAACATGCGATGATTACTAGGTCTACCTTTGGAAAGCAAAAAACCTTCCATTGTGTGGGGTTATATGACACCAGATTCCATACTTAGCTAGCGTGATCTATGTCAGTTAATTCCTATTATCATCATATGGGAAGTACACTTGATAACGCTCAAACTTACTTCTCAAATAAGAAGTAAAGCAGTCGTATCAAGTAAAGAACCCAACTAATGAGGTTGGGATCGTTCCCACGAGGAAAATAGTTCAGACTTAACTTCAATCTATTATTACTATTATTTAGTCAATTATTTCCTTAGAAAACAAAGACAATAAAAGGGGTTTTTTTAATTTCTAAATGAATGAAAATAACTAGCTAAATTAAAGTAGACAACTAACAGATTCAAATGTTGGAGTTTAATCAATCAATAAAAGTAACTAGGGTTTACGTGTTCCCCATAGGTTCCTAACTTGATAATTCTAACTATAACAATTCTTTCCTAGTATCTTGCATGCAAAGTGATAAGTTATGTATTTCTAAATCCTTGGTCCGGCATCAAGAAAATTTCACTCCGCACCTTGGTCTGGCTACGTGTGTTGCTATATTAACCCTTACCTTTACCTCATATTAAGCATTATATTCGATATTTGACTAAGTTATTACCTCGTACCAATCAATACTAGCCTATTAGATAGTGTACACTAAATCTATGTTGATAATTGTTTTCCTATTATCTACCTCCTTGGTCTGGCAAGTAGCATTAAGGCGAGTTCTAACGTTGGCCATCTGTTAAAAAGACTTCTAAACGAAAGAATTATCAATACATGCAAGACACTATTCTAGAATTGTTATTTTATTTAGGTTTTACCTCATTATTCGCCTATGGTTCCCACAACCCTAGTTATGGAGTTTAGTTACCCATAGTCATAATCACAATATGAATATATATCATATAAGAATTCATGCACTTACTTCAATAAGAAAGAATAAAATCCAAAAATTTACTTGATTAATCGACAAAATCACCAATAATCAACTCCAGAGAAAACAGTAACAATCCAGAGTCTAATATCCAAAATAATCTTCTAACAAATAATCTAACATAAAAGTTTCTAATAACCAAGAGTCTAACGCCAAAAATGAGGTTTTTACAACTATTTATAAAAAATAAAAACCTAATAAAAGAAGGACTCTAATTGATGAAAATCTGCCAAAACGCGGCTGGGTCGACGGACCTCGTGACGGACCGTCGTGGTCACGACGGGCCGTCATGGACTCTGTCGTCCATACTTTTAACTCTTCTGCTGGTCTCTTCATTACCCTCGACGGAAGGTATGACGGACCGTTCCAAGCACGACGGTCCGTCGAGGGTCTCCGTTCCATAACACTTAAACTCTTGGATTTTGGGTACTGAGACTACTTCTCTGATCATCACGACGAACCAGCAGGACGGAACGTCATGGCTATGATGGTTTGTCATTCACTTCGTAACCCCACACTTGGTGAGACTTCCCCATCTTCCTTCATCAACTTCACTACGACGCCACCTACGGTCCGTCACAGGCATGACGGACCGTCACAAGCTCCGTAGGTGTTAACTTTTCTGCATTTCTTGCTAAAAACCTTCCGTGTTAAACTTTAGACAGATTTCCTGCAAATAAAGGAAAACTTACATAAAAATCAATACAAAAAGGCTTTTGGACACATACTAAACTTAAGGAAAAAGCATTAAAAATACCGTGAAACCACGGTATATCAATACCCTCAACTTAAATTCGTTGTTTGTCCTCAAGCGACGCACTATGACTCACTACAAAATCTTTGTACAATAGTATCCATGTTTTAGATTTCTCAATCATTTAGCTATCAATCCCGATCAGTCTCATCATATTTATGCATGTTATAACTATTAGGCTTGGATTATGTGGAACCAGACCATGACACAGACTCACCACGCACTAACACATATCCTCTTCAATTTCTCACCGAGGTGCTAATATTTCGGCATTGCAACTAGTGTCCTCACTTCATAACAACATCCTTATTTTTCACAAAATGATTTCAGTTTGAGTATAAGGATTACTTTTTAACACTCACTCTCAGAAAAAAATCATAACTCATTCATACATATTGCCATAAGTTTGCCCTTATTTTCACTGCTTTAAGTTCTCTATACAACTCTTAGGATCACGATAGGACTTTCTTAGCTTGTAACATAGGCTCAAGGTCAGGTAGGGTATATTTAGGTATACTGTAGTGACTTTTTGCCCTCCTTGACATATCGGCTAAGCATACCACTTTTTATCATTTTATTTCGCCCAATTCCTCATATTCTTTCACCTTGTTATTTTCCCTTCTTTCATCATTTATGTAAGCGATTATCTTCTTTTCTTGCTTGTATTTATTGTATTATTTTGGTTTTATTTTTTTATTTCACTTTTCTTCCAACTGGTTCTTGAGTCACTTTACTTTTGTTCTTTCTCTCTCTTTGTTCTTTCAACCCCACTTTCCAGAGCATTCCTCATAATAGCCACCCTCAACTCATGGATTTGCCATGAGTCAAAGTACACAATACCCAAAGTGGGTCAGGGCCATAAAAAGGTTTTTTACTGCATTAGCCACCCTCAACTTATACTTTTGGCATAAGCTGAGGTGCACATGTCCAAGGAGGGACCCGGGCAAACACATTATTCCCAGAAAAGATCAGTTGGGGTGAAAAAGAAAGGTCTAGTTTAAGCTCAAATCATTTGGATCAAAGAAGGATTAATTTCATCTAGTTATTTAGTTAGGTAAAAATGGGCTATATTGAACAAGGGACTATGATCCTTTCCTAATTGTCTATTACAGCTTACTTTTAGCAGGACTAACCAGGCAAGTTCTAGCTCAGTACAAATAGTGGACTATTCAAATCTTCCTCACACTTACTTGACATCTCATTACTCTAACAGATTATCAGACACCTAATTCAAATTTTAGACTTAGCGTCATGCAGTGGTGTATCTCTATGTCATGCTTAGAGCCACACATTCATCAATTACTATGCCTAGTCATGCATCATTTTCATTTCATCAGGATATTATTTTAGACATCATGCTTCAGAGTTATACTATGTATACAAGATATAGACATGCCGGTTCAATAATAAAAATAATCAGTCTCTTGGGGAAAAAGAACACATGCAAGAAAACCCCAAAAGAGGATAGTGAATTGGGATACTCAGACTTCACCCTAGCACTCACTTTCCATTTACTCCACCCCCCAAAAAAGTCATGCAATTGTCCCCAATGAATAAAAAAATTAAAATACGAGAGTGGTAGGTGAAGCAAACATGGGGCGCAAAGCGCCGACGATCAGCAAGCTGGTGGGTCCGGTTCCCCGGAACCCACTACCTCTATAGTCTGGACACCCTCAGTAGTGTACTTATAAGCAACAACACTATCAGCAGTGCCTCGCGCAATCTCCACATCTCTGGAGCTAGATGCCCCAGCAACTGACTCTACAACCCTGATCCGACACGCCACCTCATCATCAAGCGAGGCTCTCCTCGCAGCCTCCATCTTACGACACTCCTTCTTCCATGATCTAGCCTCATCCTATTCTCGACCCTTACGCCTCTTGGCATGCTCTCGAGTGGGAGGTGGTGGAATCTCAGAAGTAGCGAATAAGGCCGCCATCACTGTGTCCTCAGCAGGCTCTGCAGAAGAGGCCTCAGACCCAGGCACCCTAGCCTCTAGGATCATATCAATGTCCGCTTGAAGACTATCGACCGCAGCCTGAAGGGTCGACACGTCCACTTGAGGGGTTTCCAGGCTAGCACCCGCAACTCAAGAGCGTCCAAGCGCTAATGAATCTCAGCGATCTTCCGCTCTGTGTGCTGGACCATTTTCCGCTCCAAGCGTTCTTCTGTCTCAGCAATAGACCTCTGCATCCAAGGCTGGATGTAATGCAGAAGTGTAGCCATCTGTGCCTCTAGTTTCTGGACCTTAGAAAGCGGGACCAGAGTGGGGAAAGGGGCTGAACGAGAGGAGCTCGGGGTAGTGCTACTACCTGGGATAGACTCGATCGGGGTAGTGTCAGTGGTTTCAGAATCAGCCTGCGTAGCCGTGCAAGCATATACCAACGTATCAGCAATATTTTCACCAAGTGGAGGCAACTCTCGACGGGGCCTTCTGCGTGGCGCCATCTTATTGGCCTCATCCCTGATGAGGCCGATATCAACAGTGCCCAGCGGAGTCTTACGTTGATAAATGTTCCAAATGGGAACACCTGCAGACCTGCATAAGGAAAATATCATAAACGGAAAAGGGTAAGTAGTTGTGACTTTGAAAGCCCTCTCGTGCATGACCGCCTGTAGAAGCCAAGCAAAGTCCACCTCAAACCCGGCTATCATCGCCTCCATCAGAACTGCACGATCCCATGTGACTATATTATCACCCGTGGGGGAAATACAGTGGCGGACAATCAACCATAAGAACTTAGCCGTGAAGGTCAAGTTAGACTTCTTGATGGCTCCCTTCGGCTCTGTTACCCTGTCGGCACCCTCTAAATCAACAGACAAGTGCAGGGCCATACACATCTTGGTGGTCTCTCTCAGCGATGGCTCACGCAAGAATTGGCCGTCTTTGACAATTTTCCACCGATAGTCGAACTTGATGGTGAGAGGGGTCCCGTTGCATCAAAATCCTCGCTGTATAGATACCGGCGGATGGAAAGAAGGGATATATCACCCTGAATGCCACGTACTCGGACATGCTCAAGTGGGGCCTATTTTGCGGGGGCAGCCCGCCTATCATTCTGTGATATGAGAATAGCCACATAAGAGGCGTAGAACTCAAAACCAACTCTTCGCTATAATGGCCCAAAGAACGCGCTGTCCACTCCAGTCGGTGTCTGGTGAAGAGATTGTGGATCTTTGGCATGGTAGGGAGACTTCCCGTAAGGACCCACCTCTCCAGTGTAAGGGTCCGTGTTATGAATCCTTTATTATTTAGAAACTTTGCGTCTGAATAAACTTGATATTGCCCGTCGACACACCACTGGTTGGGCTGGTCGAAAATCAGGGTGAGAGAATGAGTCGGTGAGTCTGGAGTGGAATCAGAACTGTCAGCCTCATCAGATGAGGCAGATTGTGCAGCTGTTGCGGGTGTAGGGACTACAGCAGACCCGGAGGCTTCGTCCGACCACGAAACTACTAAGGAGCCAGACGCTCCTTTTTCATGAGTAGCTGACCCAGAAGGTGTCCGTTCAGTGTGCGCTCCTCATCAGACTGGGAGGCAGTGACTACGCGAAATGCCACCTTTTTGGGCGTAGCTCTGGTAGCACGTGCAGCTCATGATGGAGTGGTAGTTCCTGGGGGCACGTACTCGGGGGTCACGCTTATCATCAGAGCTAATGACTAGGCGGGCAGACGGGGCGACAGACTTTGATTTCCCACGTGCGTAAACTCGATCTTTTTTGGTGCCATAAGAGATAGTACCTTTAAAGAAACAATATTAGTACTAGAAGGAGCAAACAAGACGAGCAAAAACGAAACAAATTAAATATAAGAGCTAAGCTGTAATGAATTTTCTGCAGTAATCAGTGAAACATGACGGACCAGGTGACAGCTCGTCATGAGTACGACGGACCGTCATGGGGTCCGTTATGTCTTACTTCAACTATGTTGATGTTGAGACCCCTGAAGGAAAGTCTCTAACAAGTATGACAGATAAGCAGGACGGACCGTCGTGACAATGATGGTCCGTCGGTGATGTCCGTCCTGGAGACCCTTAGGAGAGGGGTCTCTGACTGTCACGACGGTTGTGCAGGACAGACCGTCGAGGGTGTGACGATCCGTCATAGATGTCCATCAGAGGTCACTTGGAACAAGTAGGAGACCCTTAGAACAAGGGTCTCTGACAACCATGACGATTGTGCAGGACGGACCGTCGTGGGAACAACGGTCCGTCGTATGTATCTGTTGGTGGACACTTGAAGAAAAACGTATAGTGGGATGTTGGAACAGAACCTACGACGGTTCGTCATTGGGGTCTCGTTCTGTCATTCAGTGATAGAACTGGGGATGCCACAATCATCCCCTCTGACTCAAATGGAATTTTTAGTGTTTAACCTACATGTGTCTAACCCAAATACCTAGCAAACTAGAAATGCTAAAGCACCTATTTCTAGAGTTTTATCAATGCAATTTAAGGATTCTTAACCTAGGTCAGACAAATTGGATCAAAGCATGAAGACCCACCAAAAGAAATAGGCTAATACAGATTAAAAAAAAATGCAATGTAAATAGGTAGAGATCAGAGACACATACCTGAGAATTTGAGAAAAACCAGCAAGGAAGGTACTTGGTTAGCAAGAACAGAACCACAGCAGAAGACTCCGACTAGTAGAGGGTATATTTTAGGAATTTGGGGAATTGGGGAAAGTGATCAGTTGATAGAGAAGAGAGGTAGGAAGTTGAAAAGGGAGGGAAATGGGAGAAAGAGGAAAGGAAATGGGTGAAATGAAGGGGTGGGTTTTTTAAAGGTTGCCAATTTCTTAAATTACCCCCAACCGGGTCGGGTCGGGTATGCTCTTTAATGATGCAACGAGACCCCGACGACGGTCCGTCACAACTGCGACGGTCCGTTGTTGGTTGCATCACGTGTGCCCTAATTTTGAAAGATGTACCTGGCGCGACGAATTCATATGAAGGTCCGTCGCATGCGTTATAGTCCGTTAATGTGTCCGTCAGTGACAGTTGCAGTGTGATTTTCTGCAGAATTTCCTGGTGATGTGCCTGCAAATTTAAAACCCATTAGTAGAAAATGCTACCATTACTAGAAAGAAAACTATAAGTATTGGGTTGCCTCCCAACAAGCGTCTGATTTAACGTCGTGGCACGACTGAGGACACTTGATTACTCAGCCTTCTTCAAGATGGTATGCCTCAATCACTTCATTCACCGATTCAGCATGCCCAAAATAGAGTTTTATTCGTTGTCCATTTTAATTAAACTGCACACCCTCCTTGGTTTCTAACTCAACTGCTCCCTGAGGGAATACTTGGGAAATTAAGTAAGGACCAGTCCATTTGGACTTGAGCTTGCCCGGAAACCAACGCAACCTAGAATTATCTAAAAGCACTAAATCCCCAACCATAAACTTTCCTTTTTCACTTTTTAGGTCATGGTCCTTCTTCATCTTTTCTTTGTAGGATAAAGCAGATACCGATTGGAGATCACCACTCTGCCTCATGGACCTACAAATGTTGAAGGTCGCTTCTTCATTTTTCAACCGAAATTTCACCTGCCCCTTGTCAATATCAACTAAGGCTCTACCCGCAGTAAGGAATGGCCTCCCAAGAATAATACGCACTCAAAATCGACTTCACAATCAAGAATAACAAAATCAGCTGGAAATATGAACGACTCCACTTTTACTAGCACATCGTGGAGTATTCCTCTAGGCGTTTTCACCGTTCGATCGGCCATCAGTAGCCGCATCGCACTGGGCTTTGGGTCACCCAAACCCAACTTCTTGTAAATCGAGAGGGGCATGAGATTTATGCTTGCCCCCAGATCACATAATGCTTTCGCAAAATGTAATGACCCGACTTTACAAGGAATAGTGAATGCACCCAGATCTTTTTTCTTTTGTACGAGAGATCTTGTAGCAATAGCACTACAATGCTGCATTCTATCATCATCCTCGAAAGTGACCGATCTTTTCTTTGTAACTAGATCTTTCATAAACTTGGCATAACCGGGCATTTGTTCTAAAGCTTCTACCAAAGGGACATTGATAAAAAGCTGCTTCAATATTGTTATTAAACGCTGATATTTACCATCCTCGGTCTTTTTCACTAATCTCTAAGGAAAGGGGGGGTGGTGTTCTAAGCATGGGAATTACCTTTGTAGGCACTTCAACATATTTTCCAGTGTTATCTTCTACTTCACTATTAACCTCTACCACTTTATCATTATCTTTTGTCACCTTTTTCTCGTTAGACGGCATAGGTGGGTAAATGGTCAGCTTACCACCCCGAGTAGTGATTGCCATACAGTGTCCGTCATTTTTCGAATTTTGTACAGTGTTGCAAGGAAGAATGCCCGGTTGCCGTGCGTTTACAGTCGCAGATAATTGGGCCATTTGCAACTCAATCTTCTTAATCATATTGGATGTGTATCGACTTTCTGCCCAATACCTTCTAAATCACTCCTTAACTCTTTAATGTTCTCATCATTAGCATTGAACCTCCTCATCATTTTTTGCAATATATCTTCAACTCGCCATACTATCTCCACCATCCCTAGGAGTAACTTCACGATTTTTAGGAGGGACATAGGGCCCATTCCTATATTTCTGTTACCATAGTTACCTCTGTTGAAGTTGTTGTCGCGGTTGTAGTTTCCATCTTGGACATAATTATCCTCATGGTTATAGTTACCATAGATCCGACCTTGGTTCCCTTGAACTTGGCGCTAATAATTCTGATTAGAGCCTTGGGCACTCGGTCAGAAAACCCCCCGTCTGCTCATTTACCGCATAGTAATCCTCCTCATAATAGCATTCATCATTTGGTGGTGGTGGTTTAGACAAGTAGTTGACTACATTTATCTTTTCTGCACCCACAGTGACATGTTTTATTACAAACCCAAGCTCAGTTCTCATCTGAGCCATCTTTTCACGAATCTCATCTGTGGCTGGGTTGTTAGTGGATTGCACTGGGAAGGTATTTCTCCCAGTATCAGACTTGCTAGTACTCCAAGCTTTATTGTTCCGGGAGATTTTCTCTAACTTTTGAGCAATCTCAGCATAAAGACACTCCCCATAAGAACCACCCGCTATAGTATCAAACACCGATTTATTATTATCATCCTGTCCCCGATAGAAGTATTGCTTCAGTGACTCATCATCTATGCGGTGATTGGGAACGCTTCTTAAAAAGGAGGTGAATCTATCCCAAGAACTACTAATGACTCTCCTGGTAGTGCCACAATGTTGTTCACTCTGTCTTTGTGGTTTAGTTTCTTGGAGATCAGATAGTAGCGTACTAAGAAAACGTCCCTTAGTTGGTTCCAAGTGAAAATTGAGTTATAAGGGAGCTCAGTGAACCAAATAGCACCCTCTCCCGTCAGTGAGAGAGGAAAGACTCTTATCCCTATTACATCTAAAATACAAATCAGGCCTCCCTACACAAATTTTACACATTTCCCTTACCTTAGCTATATGGGCATGTGGGTCCTCATAAGGTAGCCCTGAAAACAAACCTCTGGCAGTGTGCATTTGCATCAGGCTGCTAGTTACCACAAAGGTGTGGCCTGGTGGTAGAGGGGGCAAGACAAGTGGCCTATCGGAGTCTGCTATATTGTCATAGCCTCTGTAGTATTCTTGAGGACGTGGAGCGGGATTTTGTCCCCTCTGTTGGTTTTCACCCGGAGCATCGGGTTATAACTGACCATGAACATCAACCGGAGCTGAGATGTTCTGGTTTTAATCATCATCATTAATACCCAAGTTTCGATTCATGTTGCATAGTGTACGCTCTAATTCGTTATCATAGGGAAACAAGGGTTCTCTTCCTCTCCGTGTATTTGGCATACAAGAAAGATAGTTCTGCAAGAATAAAAAACAATAAACAAAGTAAAATTTAGAAAATCTTGACTAAACTTTAGTAATAAGTTTACGTTAATCTAAAAGCTACTTTCCCCGGCAACGGCGCCAAAATTTGATAACGCTCAAACTTACTTCTCAAATAAGAAGTAAAGTGGTCGTATCAAGTAAAGACCCCAACTAATGAAGTTGGGATCGTTCCCACGAGGAAAATAGGTCAGACTTAACTTCAATCTATTATTACTATTATTTAGTCAATTATTTCCTTAGAAAACAAAGACAACAAGGGGGAGGTTTATTTCAAAATGAATGAAAATAACTAGCTAAATTAAAGTAGACAACTAACATATTCAAATGTTGGAGTTTAATCAATTAATAATAGTAACTAGGGTTTACGTGTTCCCCACAGGTTCCTAACTTGATAATTCTTACTCTAACAATTCTTTCCTAGTATCTTGCATGCAAAGTGATAAGTTATGTATTTCTAAATCCTTGGTCCGGCATCTAGAAAATTTCACTCCGCACCTTGGTCCGGCTACGTGTGTTGCTATACTAACCCTTACATTTATCGCATATTAAGTATTATATTCGATATTTGACTAAGTTATTACCTCGTACCAATCAAGACTAGCCTATTAGATAGTATACACTAAATCTATGTTGATAATTCTTTTCCTATTATGTACCTCCTTGGTTTGGCAAGTAGCATTAAGGCGAGTTCTAACGTTTGTCATCCATTAAAAAAGACGTCTAAACGAAAAAATTATCAATACATGCAAGACACAATTCTAGAATTGTTATTTTAGTTAGGTTTTACCTCATTATTCTCCTATGGTTCCCACAACCCTAGTTATGGAGTTTAGTTACCCATAGTAATAATCACAATATTCATATATATCATATAAGAATTCATGCACTTACTTCAATGAGAAAGAATAAAATCCAGAAATTTACTTGATTTATCGACAAAATCATCAACAATCAACTCCAGAGAAAAGTGTAACAATCCAGAGTCTAATATCCGAAATAATCTACTAACAAATAATCTAACATAAAAATGTATAATAACCAAGAGTCTAACGCCAAAAACGAGGTTTTTACAACTATTTATAAAAAATAAAAACCTAATAATGACGGACTCTAATTGATGAAAATCTGTCAAAACGCGGCTGGGTCGACAGACCTGGTGACGGACCATCGTGGTCACGACGGTCCGTCATGGAATCCGTCGTCCCATACTTTGCAAACTCTTCTGCTGCTCTCTTCATTACCCTCGATGGAAGGTATGACGGACCGTTCCAAGAACGACGGTCCGTCGAGGGTCTCCGTTCCATAACACTTAAATTCTTGGAATTTGGGTACTGAGACTACTTCTCTGATCATCACGACGAACCAGCAGGACGGAACGTCATGGCTACGACGGTCCATCATGCACTTCATAACCACACACTTGGTCAGACTTCCCCATCTTCCTTCAGCAGCTTCACTGCGACGCCACCTACGGACTGTCACAGGCACGACGGACCGTAACAAGCTCTGTAGGTGTTAACTTTTCTACAGTTTTTGCTCAAAAACCTCCACGTTCAACGTTAGACAGATTTCTTGCAAATAAAGGGAAACTTACATAAAAATAAATACAAAAAGTCTTTTGGACACACACTAAACTTAAGGAAAAAACATTAAAAATACCGTGAAACCACGGTATATCAACACTCTAGTTATTGTATAGGTTCTACAACATGTGGGAAGTTGAATGGGATGCTATATACACATGGCGCGAGTAGGCTTTGCAGATGCTAGGTGAGTTCCCTAGGTCCAAGACCATTTTGTGAAGTTAACTAATTGTTTGATTGTATCTTTTATGTATTTAGAATATTGTTGAATTAGTTAAAACATGATAAATGGAATGGTTCTTATCTAGGGTAGCTTTGACGATTGCTTAGGTAGTCTTGAAGAGGGTGTATGGGCAGTCTATTCATGTCTTACTTAGAAGAGTCTTAGAGTAACTTTAGGTGGAGTGACTAAATGATGAAAAGCAAATTATCTTACTTTGGAAAGTCTTGAGAATCACTTAGGTGTGTGTGCAGAGGTTGTATAGGCGGCCTCTTCATATCTTACTTATGTAGGCATTAGGATAACCCATGGTAGGAGGTTCGAATTCCTATGTGTATTTTAAATGATTATTGTAGTCTCTTATGAACTACCTGAATATGACCTATATCTGTTTATTTGACTTGAAAATTGTTCTTGTACTTGTTTTATGAGGTTTCTAGCTAGAGAGCATGAAAAGTATCTTTTAAAGTAAATTTCCGTTATTGCATGGTTTTCTTGTATGTTCACCATACTTAGAGCATTCAATGTGGGAATTCCATATATTGTTATATTTCTACAAGTTTCGGTGGCAAGTGAGGATTATCTTAGAAGTGAAACTTGGGAATAACATTCACTCAAGATTGGTATGTCCTCATATGTTCGAGGACATGGCTTGTGTTTTAGTTTCCTTTTTCTTAAAGACTTTGTAATGGACTATAGTTTTATTTTCAATTGATGTAAGGGTTGTGACTCTAAGATATTATATGTGTCTAATATGGCTATGACGAGACTTAGTTCTTTCGTATATTATATAAAGATTTGGACTTTTGTGATGAAAAGTTGTAGATACACACTACTTTTAATATATATGGGATGACTGATGTCTAAGGGATTGTATAAGACCTACAGGTGGTCTAATACTCCGCGTCACGTCAGGGGCTGATCCCTGATCGTGACATCTGCTACCACTACCTTGACCTAAATCTCGACCTTGAGCTATAGGTTCCTCAGCTGGAGCATTGACGAGAGCTGCAGGACAAATACTGTTGAAACCTTTATTAACCATGTGTGGACAGAAGAATGAAGGAGGTTAGATACTAATTAGTATCACCCGGATACCAATTAGCCCCAAGTTATAACACAAAACGAGACAAGAGAAAAATTTATAGATTTCCTAAAGTCCTATAGCCTTTCGAAGAAAAGTAAAGGCGACCTCGTATCTTTCAGCAAGACACTATTAGACTCTTTTGGTATATTGAATCAATAAACCTAGGTTGTATACTTAACTTTGTTACTTCCCAAAACATCGTGATTGGCACCAACACTTACCCTCTGGTGGGAGAACCACTACTAAAACTAAATCCAAGAAACTAAGTAATAACTAAGGCATTTAAATTAGGGAATCAAGTTAAATAATCTATTTAAGAAGTTTCCATAAACTTCAACAAGGATCCTAAAGAACTGACCAAACAAATATGGAAGTAAACAACCTAGAAGCTTAGAGACAATGTACCAAAACTACTAAACACTAATGATGTCCAAAAAAAGAAGGGATTCAACCCTAATCTAATAAACTAAACAACTAACCAAGGAAATGTCTACGTCCAAAAATGGTGGACATAGACTAAAGAGAATTCCATGGCAGCCTAGAAGATGCTAGCCCACCCTTGAATTCGGATGCAATGATCATTGATCTTCTAAGCGAGGTCTGTTAATAACCATCAGATCATTTTCTGTACTCAACAAAAATAAGAGTAAGAGCAGTACCAGCACACAACAACTGTGTACTTCTAGGATCACACATCTATCCTACTAAATGCAACATACACAAGTCAAACAACATTATCATCACATGCATATATATCGACATATACAATACTATCAACATTTATGAACAAAGATCAACTTCATATTTCTCAAATTACTCAATTATGTCAAGTAGTTGATCCTCTCATGGAACCCAAACCCTAATTGTTAGTGCACCAGAACGTGATACCTGATCCCATAGTTATGCCAGAATATGGCAATATGATCCCTATTTTTATGCCGGAAAGTGGAAACATATCCCAGTTGGTAATGCCAAAACATGGCAATTTAATCCATCAACACATCATAATCACAAACATGTACATACTTTCAAGTCATACAATCATGAGTGATTCATGGTATATGATCATGCGTCTATATCAATTACAAGAAGTGTGATAAATAATGCAACATTTATATACATACAAGTATCATAATTAATCAAGAACATACATAGATCACACAAACACATAATTACAACAATCACCTACCTCGAAACAAGCTTGGAACCTTTAAAAACTTGATCCTTCCTTTTCTAGAATTCTTTCAACTTTTTTTGGGTCTACAAACAATCATAATAGCACGAGAATTAAAAAAATTCAATAATTACACAAAAGTAGAACAATTCTATAAACCTAGATCAAACTCATTAATCAAATTTTCCAATTTAGGTTGTTTCCACCATAGATTTTATATCAAAATCCTTCCCCATCATTATTAACACATTCTATTACATTTTACTGATCAAAAAATTGTTTCGTGGACGGGGGGGGGGGAGATTACTGTTAGGCTTAAGAATGGTTAAAAACAAGCACGAGTCGTCTGGGGTTCATTACTTAGCTCAAAAAGTAAAAAATTAGATAGTCAAGTCGTTTAGGGGTTTATAAATGACTTTAATCCACGCCATGCCCACCACAAAGGTCATCCGCCCACCACAATGACGACGGAGAGCGGCGAAAATCTCCGCGAAGGCTTGATATTTAAACTAGTGAGCAATTTAAAGAATTTTTAAATCCCCATTTAACATCATACCTCTAACCCGGTTGGATTTCAATAACGATGAAACCTGGTTGTTACAAAAACTATTGACATCTTTTATTGGTAATCCTTCCTTCATCCTAAATTCATGAAATTGGAAATCCCCACTCCAACCCCTCCAATTTTCAATGATTTAGAAATTGAATGGTTTGTAGAATATGTGCGGATTGAGCTGTGGTGATGAGATTATGTGAAAATCGTCGATTTATTTGAAATCTATTGGGACTCTAATTCAATCAATTTTAAATTCAATTTAATGAAAGAGGTTTTTACTTTATAAAATCTTACGATGATTCTTAGAAGAGATCGAATGATTGTTATAATAACATCTGAAAGAAAGGAATAATATTTAAATTCTGTTGTTTTCCTTTTCCTATTTCTTAGAATGTCATGTTACTCTGTCGTTTAATTTTATGTATTTTAATTTTAAAAGGCATCAAGTTGACTAAAGTAATAAAAGCTTTCTTAAACTTCATGTCTTGTTAAATTAAAACGCATAAAATGAAACAACAGAGTAGCGTGACATTATAAGAAATAGGAAAAGGAAAATAATGAAATTTAAATATTATAACTTTCTTTCAAATAAATTATAACAGTCATTGTATCTCGTCTAAAAAATAGTCATGTGATTTCACAAAACAAGACCCTTTTTAATTAAAATTGAATTTAAAATTGTTCGAAGTAGTATTCGAAAACATTTCAAATAAATCAACAATTTTCAAACTATTTGATCATGAGAGAAAAATCAAGAATTTTAAAAATATTTGATGATGAGAGATCAATCCACAACAAAATAATATAGAAAACAAAAAGTTTGAGATTTTTATCTTAAATTTTTGTAATCGAAAACTCCTACATCTTCCATTTTTAACCATCAAGAAATAAATACTAAAACACAAATCTCACTAAAGTGCAAAATAAGATACTTAACAGAAATGAAGAAATAAGAAAATATCAATCGAGATTCCAACAAAAAAACGGGCATGCATGAAAACGCAAGAAATAAAGATACAAATCTCAAATAAATGACTCAACCAACTATGATTTTCTTCAGACTATCTCTCTAACTCCTTTATTCGAATTCAAATTCCAATGATACGCAAAACGGATGCTTTGGAGACATTTTGAAATAGTCAGTAAGGAGGTTTATTGTCACGCCCCGAGCTACCCCCGAGACGCGGACACGGAACCTAGGACCATAAGTGATCCCAAGCTAACCCTGCTGGCATGATCATGAGCATACTAAAGATAATAAACTATTGCGGAAGCTAATCATACTTAAAATGAAAAGATGGGGAATACCCATATTCTATAACTGAGATGTTTGAAAACAATTAGTTTAATACAAAAGAACTATTAACTCAATACTAAGCTGAATCTAACTATGTCTGAAAATAGTATCTAAACTAGACTAGAAATACTGGGACAAGCCCCAGCTAAATCTAGCAAAAACTCAAACTAAATGACTGAAATGAAACTCTTGTCTGTTGTCCTCAAAGAATGAGGACTAACTACTGAATCTGCTGAACTGGAGATCGGGAAATTGATCTATGTGTGATCTGGATGCTGAGAACCTGAACCTACATCACGAGAAGATGTAGCGCACGTATGCATCACTACTTGAAAGGTATTGAGCATGTAGGATAGAGTAAAGCTGAAATAAAACATAATTGAACAAGCACAAAAACAAGTATATAATTTGAACGTGATGTGATAATTGCTGAGCTAACTGGATGCAATGACCAATTTATAACATGCTGAAACTGAATACTTAATATGCTGATAAATGTTCAATGCAGAGAGTCTGACTTAACTGTAGGAGCTACTAATAACCGATAATAAAATCACATGAGCTAAATGTGGAGTCCGATGTATACGCTTCATCTAGAGGACCCAACATACCCTGCCAAAGGTATAAAGGCATGCTGGCGTGATTACTAAACTGATTGCCCACAGAGGGGACTTACAACCTACTTGGCTAGTAGTTTTGGGACTATTGGGTACGCTAAACCCTAATCCAACTCGTTATAATGCTAACTAATTATATCTGAATTTCTATAAATACTGGATAGCTTGAAACTGAACATGCAAACTTAGAATGTAAAAATTAATCTGGTAATTATGCATTTATAACTGAGGCATGTATATCTGAAGTGTCTGAATATATGACCTAGCATGTGTAATTCAAGAACAAAAGAAATACAAAGCTAGGGTTCTGAAATTCATGCGATAATCTGAGTAATAACATGTTAATTTGATTTGGAACATATATTTAATAAATTCATGAAGTTATATCAAAGTTCTAGAAACTCTAGGTTTAATCATGAGAAGAGAATCAAGAACTGACTGAAACTAAGGACCTAATGGGTGAAAGGAACCCATAAGTGAAATCTCACATACCTGGTGATAAAATCCACGGAAAAATACTTAAGTTTCGGGGATGGAAATGGTGGAGCTTGTGGCGTTCTTGAACTACGGTTCTTGAGCTTTTTTTCTCCTCACTTGCTTCTAGTTTTCTAAGTTTTGATTTAATGATTTGACTTGGATATGTTTTAATTATGTTTCTAGGCTTAAACTGACAAAAATTTGATGATTTAGGGTCAAAACGATGTAACTTAAGGTTTAAACGGAGTGGGAAAGGTCAAAAAGACCCCTGGGAAGGTTGCTGTCGGGTCTCACGACGGCCAGGACTGACGGTCCGTCGTGCGCCCGACGCCCCATCGTTGGGTCCGTCATGAGGGCCTGTTTGACAGCCATTACTAAAATGGGAATAACTTATTACTCGGAGGTCTGATTTTAGCAAGGTTGGTGTCTATGGAAAGATAAATCTATTATCTATCTGTGAGTAGGTAATGGGAGACCTAATTCAGTTTGTGCTAAGAGTTATGATCAATTTAAGTTTACACAACTGCATTTCCCTTTAATTGGCTGCAAATTTTCCACCTACGGACCGTAGGTCCGCTTACGAACCATGATGGTCATCCATTGCTCTTGTCAAAGAGTGGTTGAACGGAGTCTTGACGACGGTTAGGGACTACGGACCGTCATTTGACCTACGGACCGTAAGTCTGTCCATCGTCCAAGACTTAACCAATTTTTCTAGGTTGAAATTTTTGGGAGTTTCTGATCCCATCGACGATTCTGCAGGACGGACCGCTGTTCAGGCTACGGTCCATCGATGCCTCCGTTGGTAGCACCTGTAGATTTTTCTGAAAAACTAAATTTTTGTCTGTTTTGGCTACAGGGTGTTACATTATCTCCCCCTTGGGAACAATCATCCTCAAATGAAGACTAAACTAGCTGAAATAGAGGGAGAGAGATGCAAACCTCACTACTAAACACTGAGAACTGAGTTCTGACTTAATTGAGTTCTGAGTACATGCAATTACGCTAAAAATGAAAGTACAAACTGAGGGCACATTATTCTAAAACTGAATTTACACATGAGTGACTGTAAAACTGAAGAGGAACTATTACCTCAAGCTGGGGTGGAATCGGAAGGAAAAAGGTAAGGATACTTGGCTTTCATGGCTGCTTCTTCTTCCTAAGTAGCTCCCTCTACGGACTGACTACTCCACAAAACCTTGACTGAAGCGACTTCTTCATTTCTCAACCTTCTAACCTGATGGTCAAGAATCTCAACTGGTACATCCTCATAATAAAGACTATCTTTCACCACCACACTCTTTAATGTCACTATAGAGGCTGGGTCACCCACGCACTTCTTCAAGAGTGAGATGTGGAAGCCGGATTCACTGCTGCTAATTTTGCTGGCAACCCTAACTCATATGCCACCTTGCCAATCCTTTTCAAGATCTTGTAAGGGCCTAAATATCTAGGACTGAGCATCCCTTTCTTTCCAAATCTCATTACCCCTTTCATAGGTGGGACTTTCAGAAAAACCCAATCATCAACTTGGAACTCTAGTTCCCTTCTCCTTTCATTTGCGTAAGATTTCTGACAACTTTGGGCTGTCTTAAGTCTATCTCTAATGAGTTGCACTTTATCCATAGCATAAAGGACTGAATCTGGCTCTACCAAAGCTGCTTCACCTACTTCAAAACAACCAACAAGAGATCTACATCTACGACCATATAAAGCCACATAAGGGGCCATCTGAATGCTAGAATGGTAGCTATTATTGTAGGCAAACTCAATAAGAGGAAGGTGATCATCCCAACTACCTTTGAAATCTATCACACAAGCTCTCAACATATCCTCTAAGGTCTGAATGGTACGCTCTACCTGCCCATCCGTCTATGGATGAAATGTTGTACTAAGTTTAACTGGAGTACCAAGACCTTTTTGTAATGACTTCCAGAAATGAGAGGTAAACTGAGGACCTCTATCTGAGATGATAGACAAAGGAACCCCATGCAACCTCACAATTTCAGTAGGGTAAAGCTTGGCATAATCCTCTACCGAATATGTAGTCTTCACCGCCAAAAAGCGAAAAGTCTTAGTCATCCTATCAACTATCAACAAACTAAGTCATGCTGACTGCGAGTACGCGGTTATCCTGTGATGAAAATTCATATTGATCACATCCCACTTCAAAGTAGGAATAGCGATCTCTTGAGTCATACCTCCTGGTTTATGATGTTCTACCTTGACTTGCTGGCAATTGAGGCACTTACTCACAAAGTCTGCTATATCCCTCTTCATGCCATTCCAAAAATAGACTTCCCGCAGCTCGCGTTACATCTTAGTTGCATCTGGATGAATAGAATCCCTGGAGTTATGAGCTTCTGCAAGAATATGTTGCCTCAACTTTCCCACACCAGGAACACACAATCTACCTTGGTAGCGAAGTACACCATCTCCCCCTTGGGAGGAAACCTCCATTCACTGATTGTTGACTGCACCCTTTAGTTCAAGCAAGATCGGATAACTCTCTTGCTTTTCCTTAACCTCCACTACCAAACACGATTCTGCCCCATTCTGAACTGTTACACCGTTGTCTGTTATGCTCATAAAGCGAACTCCCAAGCGAGCAAGCCTGTGAACATCCTTCACTCGCTACTTTCTTTTTTCCTAACATGGGTTACACTATCCATAGATAATCTACTAAGAGCATCGTCCACTACATTCGCCTTTCCAGGATGATAATGCACACTCATATCATAATCCTTAAGGAACTTAAGCCATCTCCTCTGGCGAAGATTCAACTCTTTCTGGGTGAACATATACTGAAAGCTCTTATGATCGGTGAACACATCTACATGAACATCATACAAGTAGTGTCTCCATATCTTGAGTGCAAACACCATTGCTGCAAGGTCGAGGTCATGAGTTTGATAGTTCTTGTCATGCACCTTAAGCTTTCTAGAGGCATACGATATAACCTTATCTCTTTGCACCAACACACAACCAAGGCCAACTCTGGATGCATCGCAATAGATCACATAACCATCTGAACCCTCTGGTAGAGTCAAGACAGGAGTTATAATCAATCTAGTTTTCAATAATGCAAAGCTTTTCTCACCATCATCTGATCATTGGAACTTGACCATCTTCTGAGTCAACCTAGTTAATAGTGAGGCTATGGATGAAAATCCTTCCACGATTCTTCTTTAATAACCTGCTAGACCTAAGAAACTTCTGATATTTGTAGCAAAGGTAGGTCTGGGCCATTGTTTTACTGCTTCTATCTTTTGTGAATCTACGCGGATCCCTTTGCTAGATACAATGTGACAAAGGAAAGCAACGGATTGCAACCAAAACTCAAAAGATTTCTAAACTTAGCGAATAACTGGCGATCTTTGAGAGTCTGCAGAACAACTCTCAAATGACTTGCATGTTCTTCCTCACTCCTAGAGTGAATGTGGATATCATCAATGAAGACGATAACAAAAAAGTCTAAGTACTGTTTGAACACTCTGTTCATCAAATCCATGAAAGCTGCAGGAGCATTGGTTAGTCCAAATGCCATAACTACAAATTCATAATGACCATACCGAGTTCTGAAGGTTGTTTTCAGAATGTCACTATCTCTGACTCTAAGCTGATGATAACCCAATCTGAGGTCTATATTTGAGAAATGACTAGCACCCTGAAGTTGGTCAAACAAGTCATCAATCTTGGGGCTGGGATACTTATTCTTGATTGTGACCTTGTTCAACTGTCTATAGTCAATGCACATTCTGAGAGAACCATCTTCTTATTTACAAACAATACTGGTGCACCCCATAGTGAAATTCTAGGTCTGATGAAACTCTTATCTAGAAGGTCTTTCAACTGCTCTTTCAATTCCTTAAGCTCTGCTGGAGCCATTCTGTAAGGAGGAATAGAAATTGGTTGGAAATCTAGAAGGAGATCAATTCCAAAGTCAATTTACCTTTCAGGAGGAACCCCGGGAAGATCTTTTGGAAATACTTCTGGAAATTCATAGACTACTAGAACTGACTCAAGAGATGGGTCTCAAGGCTAGAATCCTTAGCCCGAACTAGATGATAGAGATAACCCTTAGATATCATCTTTATGACTTTAAGGTAAGAAATAAATCGACTCATAGGCGCTAGGCTACTACCCTTCCATTCTAAGATTGCTTCATCGTGTAACTGAAAATGAACAATCCTAGTTCTACAATCGACTGAGGCATAACATGAGTGTAACGAATCCATGCCTAGAATGACATCGAAGTCTACCATTTCTAACTCTACTAGATCCGTTGAGGTGACTTTCTGAGAGACTATGACAGGGCAATTTCTGTATACCTATCTAGCTATAAATGGGTCACCGACTGGAGTAGAGATTGAGAAGGGTTCTAAGAGAGTTTTTGGACTGACACTGAATTGGAATGCTATATAAGGAGTTACAAAATAAAGAGTAGCCCCTTGATCTAACAATGCATGAACATCAAGGTCAAAGAATCGTAACGTACCAGTGACTACATCAGGAGAACCTTCCTGATCCTGACGAGCCTGAAAAGCATAAAGTCTGTTCTGGCACTTACCGCCACATGTACTAGATGAGTTACCCTACTGAGTTGGGTGACTTGCTGGTGCTGCTGAATTTGTAGACTGAGCTCTACCATTACCACCTCCTTGACCCTGTCTAGAAGGACAGTCCCTCAACCTGTAACCAGACTGACCACATCCAAAACATCTTCTTTTCCTGCAAGACACACGCCCGGATAGTTCTTACCACACTTAGGACAAGTGGGGTAAGTGTTGGTGCCTGAAACACTTCCCTGAGACTTAGAGCCTGGTGCTCTGCATTTCTGGTCATACCTATTCTTGGAGGATGGAACACTAGCTGATGAAAGGGCTGGAGCTGAAAACTTCTGCTAACCCTGCGAGCGATTTCCACTACCTGATTTCTGCTGAGAATAGTCATAATTCCAAGTCCTAGCCTTCTTATTTTCCTTAGCCTGTTCCCTAATCTTATCACCCTCAACCTGGTGAGCATGATTCATAAGCCTAGAGATTTTCATATCTCCCAGCAACATAGCATTTCTGCACTCTGTCTTGACAAAATTTGATACTCCATATAAGAAATTTTTTATCTGAGCCCTGGAGTCAGCAACCATGTGAGGAGCATACTTGGAGAGTTGGTTAAACTTCAGCCCATACTCTTGGACTATCATGTTTTCCTGCCTCAAGTTCATCAATTCTTGGGCGTTTGATTCTCTCAACGCTATTGGGAAAAACCTGTCGAGAAAAGTCTCACTTAAGCACTCCCAAGTAATAGGAGCTGCATTTGCACCCCTGTTCTCCTTCCACTGAGTGTACCAAATATGAGCCACGTCTTTCAGCTGGTATGACGCCAACTCAACCCGATAATTCCCAGTAACCTGCATCACCTCAAAGATCTTCTTGATTTCGTCCAAGAAATTCTGAGGATCTTCATTAGTCTACGATCCTAAGAACTCAGGCGAATTCATCCTAACAAAGTCACGGAACCTTGCTGCTGTTGATCCACTATTTTCATTCATAGGATCATGAACCCAATTGTTCTGGTGGGTCATACTCTGAGCCAACATCTGTATGGCATTCCCGAACTCAGCATTGGATACTTCTTGATCTGGGATTGGAGGAGATGCGTTTGCATTCCTGGCATTCCCATTCCTAGCGTCAGTTCTACGAGGAGGCATGACCTTAAGCGCTCAACGCTGAGTTAGAACGGAATTAGATCATACCTTACGCACGATAAGAGTAACAAGAAGGTGAAGTTTTCCTAAAACACTTCATAGCCTCCCTCTCATTAGATGTGGTGCACTTCACACCCCTTAAAAGGACTCTACTTAGTGGTGTCTTTTACAAACATCCTAGGACTCTTGAACCTAGTGCTTTGATACCAAGTTTTGTCACACCCCGAGCTACCCCCGAGACGCAGACACAGAACCTAGGACCACAAGTGATCCCAAGCTAATCCTTTTGGCATGATCATGAGAATACTAAACATAATAAACTATTGTGGAAGCTAAATCATACTTAAAATGAAAATATGGGGAATACCCACATTCTATAGCTGATATATTTGAAATCAATGAGTTTAATACAAAAGAAATATTAACTCAATACTAAGCTGAATCTAACTATGTCAGAAAATAGCCTCTAGACTAGACTAGAAATACTGGGACAAGCCCCAGCTAAATCTAGCAAAAACTGAAACTAAATGACTAAAGACTGAAATGAAACTCATGAATGTTGTCCTCGGAGAATGAGGACTCACCACTGAATCTGCTGAAATGGAGATCGGGAAATCGATCTATGCGTGATCTGGATGCTGAGAACCTGAACCTACATCACGAGAAGATGTAGAGCACGTATGCGTTAGTACTTGAAAGGTACTGAGCATGTAGGATAGAGTAAAGCTGGAATAAAACATAACTAAACAAGCACAAAAACAAGTATAATAATCTAAACGTGATGTTCTGATTTTTGAGCTAACTGGATGCAATGACCAATTTATAACATGCTGAAACTGAATACTGAATATACTGATAAATGGTCAATGCAGAGAGTCTTACTGAACTGCAGGAGCTACTAATAACCGATAATAAAACCACGTGAGCTGAATGTGGAGTCCGATGTATACGCCCCATCGAGAGGACCCAATATACTATGCACAAGGTATAAAGGCATGCTGGCGTGATCACTAAACTGATTGCCCACAGAGGGGAATTACAACCTACTTGGCTAGTAGTTTTGGGACTATTGGGTACTCTAAACCCTAGTCCAACTCGATATTATTCTACTGCCGATGAATTCTGTAAATTAACTAATTATATCTGAATTTCTATAAATACTGGATAGCTCAAAACTGAACATGCAAACTGAGAATGCAACAATTAATCTGGTAATTATGCATTTATAACTGAGGCATGTATATCTGAAGTGTTTGAAATATATGACCTAGCACGTGTAATTAAAGAACAAAAGAAATACAAAGCTAGGGTTCTGAAATTCATGCGATAATCTGAGTAATAACATCATAATCTGATTTGGAACATATATTTAATAAATTAATAAAGTTATATCAAAGTTCTAGAAACCCTAGGTTTAATCATGATAAGAGAATCAAGAACAGAGTGAAACTAAGGACCTAATGGGTGAAAGGAACCTACTAGTGAAATCTCACATACCCGGTAATGAAATCCACAGAAAAATACTTAAGTTTCGGGGTTGGAACTGATGGAGCTTGTGGCGTTCTTGAACTAGGGTTCTTGAGCTTTTTTTCTCCTCTCTTGCTTCTAATTTTTTAAGTTTTTATTGAATGATTTGACTTGGATACGTTTTAATTATGTTTCTAGGCTTAAACTGACTAAAATCTAATGATTTAGGGTCAAAACGAAGTAACATAGGGTTTAAACGGAGTGGAAAAGGTCAAAAAGACCCCTGGGAAGGTTGCTGTCGGAACTCACGACGGCAAAGACTGACGGTCCGTCGTGCGCCCGACGCCCCGTTGTTGGGTCCGTCGTGAGGGCCTATTCGACAAGCCTTTACCAAAATGGGAATAAAGTTTTACTCGGAGGTATGATTTTAGCAAGGTTGGTGGATATGGAAAGGTAATTCAATTATCTATCTGTGGGTAGGTCATGGGAGATCTAATTCATTTTGTGCTAAGAGTTGTGATCATTTTATGTTGACCCAACTGCATTTCCCTTTAACTGGCTGCAAATTTTCCACCTACGGACCGTAGGTCAACCTACGAACCATGCTATTCATCCATAGCTCTTGTCAGAGAGTGTTTGAATGGAGTCTTGATCGACGGTCACGGACTACGGACTGTCGTTTGACCTAAGGACCGTAAGTCCGTCCGTCGTCCAAGACTTTACCAATTTTTCTAGGCTGAAATTTTTAGGAGTTTCTGATTCCATCGACGGTTGTGCAGGACGGACCGTGGTTCAGGCTATGGTCCGTCGATTCCACCGTTGGTAGGACCTGCAGATTTTTCTGAAAAACTAATTTTTGGTCTGTTTTGGCTACGGGATGTTACATTTATGGTCTAGCGACATGATTAATCATAAAGTGTGTGTGTGAATATATGTATGTGTATATATATATATATATATATATATATATATATATATATATTAGTTTCACCATATAAAACAATGATATTGAATATTTATTTTTTGACTTCTAAATTTTACTATAACTACAACTATTTTTGTCATTTAGAATTCTAATGCATGTTCTACTAATTACGATTTTTCTTTTTTTATTTTATCAAATTAATTTATTTTGTTTTTTAGTTCGTTCAACAATTACATTCCTTTTTTTAATTTTCTTTAAATAAAGGTTACATAGGCAGTACACCAAATCTACAACACATTGAGATAGTACACTCAAAAACCATGATAATGTAGGTTATATACCACACACTTAGAGAGATTTCTCCTAATGTTTGAGATTTTTTACTAATAATATAAAGTTAATAAGGGTGATTTAGTAAATAAAATGCAGTGTTTGAGCATATGAAATTAGCTTCGACAAAAACTCTAGCAGGCACTTCTAGCCTACCAGTTTTACTATACCTTGGTATCTTCACACCTATGACTATGTCTTAAACAAAACCTTTAGATGATATTCAAGCAAACTCCCCTAGTATACCTAAAAATAACATGTAGAGTATGATTATTTGTATCCTTTTATCTTTCTTCTGATTTTTAAATACTTTATGTATTATTCAAGAAATTAAGGCTATGTATCTAAGACTTAATCATTGACTCATTATTTTTATTTTAAGATATATATATAAAGGTTTCTACCAAAAAGATTCAGATTTGGCATCATATAAAGGTTAATTTTCATTATTTGTATCTGCTTTTAACAGAAGTATCACGATTGAAATTTGTAAATCCTTTTTTCATAATTATTCAATTAAAAATATAAATCTAGGATGGATACTCTCCTTTTTGTGATTTAAATCATAAAAAAAAATATGAGTGTATGTGTGTGTGTGTGTGTATATATATATATATATATATATATATA
>NC_028638.1:22881840-22894269 GCF_001406875.1 Solanum pennellii
TATATATATATATATATATATATATATATATATAGCATAACATAATTAGTTTCATCCCTCATCCCCTCCTATGTTACTCTTCAATATCTTAAAATTCAAAGTTAAAAAAAACCTACGAGGGTACAAGGATAGAAACAAAAAAGTGTATATGATACGAAAAATAATTATAAAGAGAAAAAATGTTGCAACCCTCAAAATGAACTAGGGTGATCTAGATCTTAATTTGTGTTTCTTCAGTTAGTAACTTGTTAAAATGATGAAGTTTTAAAGAGTTTTGAAGTTGAATGTCAACGGACAACCAAGATGTTCGGAAACTAGACTTGTGTGTCCTTGTTAGTTGTATGTGTTTTGGAGTATAAAATCGGTGAGGATGACCCTAAGACCAACAGGGACATATTTTGGGGTCAAAAAATTTGGGCACGACTCCCCACAGACTGACGTAAGGGTCCTTGAGGAGGACGCAAGCCTTGGCCAAGATGTTGGCAAGGCAACTTACGGCAGTAGCTTGTGAGAGTGGGTCCGCATCACGGACTTGCTCCAATCGTGCGCAAGAATTTCTCCGCATCGCAAACCACATCACGCACCCTACTGTCCCAAAAATTATTTTCCAAAACTTCAGGGAACACCTTCACGACGCGGACTTGTTCCCCTACGATATTTCCAATAATAACATCTAAGTTTGACTTGTTTAAAAAAGTCCAATTAATGTAGGGGTGTTTTGGATATCTTGGGGGTGTAGTATATATTGAATTTAGGTTATTATACACCCATTACCCTAATCAAAAACCCCAACCTCCTTAATCAGAATTTAAAAAAAAATATATGTTTTCCCTTCTCTCTAGATTATATCTCTAGTTAAATCTTCCATTGAAGAACTTCAAGTTCAAAGGAAGAAGGTCAATATCTCCAAGCTTTCAAACCTAATTTTGAGGATAGAACTTCAATAAGGTATGGTGATTTCATCATTGATTCTTCACACATTAAAGGAGAAAATTTCAAAGGCTTTTCAAAAGATCTCAAAAATCCTAAAACCCTACTTCGAGTTCTAAGCATGGGTTCTTGCATTCAAAGGTTTAAATCTGTGATTTATGATTTATTCAATGTTAATTGATGATTTTATGATAAAAAATGTTCCATGAATCCACGTATTACTTGAATTCGTAATTTTGGCTCGAAAGTGGTTATATTGATTATGATCTAATTATGTTCAATACATGTTTAGATTGTCATGGGCTAATGAATTATATGTTTATCATTGTTGGAATTGTTCATAGTTTTCTTTATAGTATTGATAATCATATTGAGTTTTGTTGAATCGTCGGTATGGATGAATTGGTCGTTTTGTCTAATAGATATTGTAATTGGTAAGTTCTATTAATGTGTGCAATTAGAGGAGATGTTGAGGGATGATGATTGTGGCTATTTGAAGGTCGTAAGTTGACCTAATTCCTTGATATAATGAAGAATTTATACCGAATTTCTATTAAATGATATGGTCCACTTATGGTGGCGATGTTTAATTGTTATAAATGTTATGAACGTGACAATGTCGCCATTATTATGTGAATTGTAGTATTATCATGTTATGATAAATGTGAATGTATAAGGTGAAGGGGATCATGTGATGTCTATATGGTCTTGTATGGGTGCTAATGCTTTGATTGAAGGTACCTCTTCTCTAATTGTGGATATATGATGATTAAGGACTACGAAGAGACTTTATACAATTATGTTGTATCTTGTGTTGGTAGATTTAGTTTTCCCTATTGGTGCTTTAATTATATTGAACAAATGATATCATGAAAGTTGTGTCATGACATGGTAGGCTTAGGACCCCTTGTCTGGAATGAACAAAAGAATGAATGTCTAGGATCGATAGACCTAAAGTTCGTACCCTTCCATGAAATACTAATATGTAACCTTGAATATGAAAATAAGGTTAATATTGAAGTAAAATGGATAGGCCTAGCATGGTACCCGTATCATGCATGAGCTATCCTTATGAACCATGATCGGAAGCCCTTGCGGACCCCTTCATGGTAATAGTATTTTGAGCATGTAGGACTTAGATATGGAACCTTCTCAATTACTATTATATGAATGAAGTACTCTATAAGAACCAAGGCAAAGCACCGAGTGGATATTCTTGTCGTAGTATCTCTACTTGAGAATGAGACTAGAGTACGAGGAAGACCTTGATATCCCTTAAATCATGTGCCTACATGGGATGTGTCCTATTTCTACCTTTGGCAAGTTAAACACCATCCATGGTGGGGGTTTTTGATGAAACTTAATTCGATACCTTGCTAGCGTTGTCAATATTCGGTAATGCCTATTCTCATCATGTGGGATGTACACTTTAGCTATTGGTTAGGTTCTGCAATGTGTAAGTAGTGGAATGAGTCGCTGTCTCCACATGGCACGAGTAGGCTTTGAAGATGATAGAGTGAGTTCCCTATATATTCCTAGACCATAATGTGAAGTCCCTATTTGTTTAGATATCTTTTTAATAGCTAAAATGAATGATATTTACTCATTAAAGGTGTATTGAGTTAGAATGGTTCTTAGCTAGGATTGCGTGAGAAAATCTTAAGTGTGTATTGAATAGGTTATATGGGCGGTCTCTTCATGTCTTACCTAGGTGGTTCATAGGATAATCTTAGGTAGAGGGTCTAAATGTTTAATTGTGTTACTTAATGATGGTGGTCTTACTTTATATGTGAATGTCGACTTGTGTTATGTATCTTTGACTCTTATAATAAAGGTTTTATTCAAATGTCATGAAATCATGTTTCTATACTAAATGTCTCTTTTTGCATTGTTTTCTTGCATCTTCACCATACTTAGTTCATCAATTATGCTAATTCCATATGTTTCTCTATGTCTACAAGTGTAGGTGGTGGCAGTAGGGTTCCAAGAGTGGAAGCTCGAAAAGTAGATTTCTCTTTTTATATTGGTATGTCCTCATATATTCGAGGACAGGGATTTTATGTCTTATTTTATTTTATTAAAGACTTTGTATTAGACTATAAGATTCAAATTGATGTAAGAGTGTGACCCTAATTTGATTGTCCTAATGTTTGAGCCTACGATGGCTTATGATGAGACTTACTTTCCTTCTTTTGTCTTATAAAAGAGTTTTCCTTGTCGACTTTATTTGTAAAAAGTTTTAAATTCTGCATTATTTTTCATACGTATGTAATGAATGAAAGCTAAGAGGTGTGTATAAAACCTCCAAGAGGTCGAGTATACCGTGTGGCGACTTGGGGGTGCTCTCGGGTTGTAACAAACTTTGTATCAGAGCATAAGGTTATAAAGTAGTCTTTAGGGATCACAAGTCTTATGAGTCCACATCTTCTAGAGTCTGTTCGTCGATGTGAGTTCCAACACATCTATGAGCGAGAGACTATAGGATAATAGAAGTTTCACTATCTTCATTACTTGTGTGTCGTGCCATAGAGTTGAGGTTTTAAGTATCTTTCTTAATCTCTTCTCTTGTGTTATAGGATATGAATACAAGAAGGTAAATCGCAAGGAGATAGGAAGATGGTGTGTTTAATGAGGGAGTTCCTGCCAAGGTGAACAAGTTCCCCAAGGTGGTCAAGTTTCTTAAGGTGATCAAGTCCTTATAGCTAATCGAAGGAATGTGGTTATGGTGGTTCCCCCATACATGAGTAATAAGAAGGTTAGATGAGCTCCTGTTGCCCTAGTCCGATCAATGACGGCTTAAGCAAATAAAAATATGGGGCCTAGGGTAAATGCTTTTGAGAGTACCATGACCTCTAGGTTGAGGGACTTTGTGAGGATGAATCCTCCGAATTTTGTTGGCTCTAAGGTGAGAGAGGATTCCCAAGAATTCATGGATTAGGTTTTTAAGATATTACATGTAATGGGGGTGTCTTCTAGGGAGGAAGCGGACTTGGCTTCATAATAATTGAAAGAGGTTTCGCAAGTGTGGTACACACAACGGAGGATAATAGGGTGGTTAAATCAGGTCCTATAGAGCCGGAAAAATTTAAGGAAGCCTTCTTAGGAAAGTACTTTCCCCGTAGGAAAAGAAAAGTTATGTTATACGAGTTTATAAACCTTAGACAAGGTAATATGAGTGTGGAGGAATATTCCATGATGTTTACCTTTTCATCTAAATATGTTCCATCCTTGGTGTCTAACCCTAGAGATGAGATGAGTAGGTTCTTGAACGACGTTTCTGATCTTGTAAAGGAAGAGTTCTACACAGCAATGGTAGCTCCATGGTGACATGACATTATCTAGGCTCATTGTGTATGCTCAATCAATTGAGGAGTCTACGCTTGGGAGGAGAGGTAGAGATGTGAAGAGGGGAAGAACCAATGAGAAAGGTCAACCTATGTTTAAGAAGAGGGCTCCGAATAAACATGTTCCTAGTTCTCCTAAGGCTAACTATGAGAGAGCTGGTGGTTTCCAACATGATAAACCTACCTGCTCAAATTGTATGAAGAAGCACTTTGAGAAGTTTCTAGCCGGTACTGTTGGGTGCTTTGGATGTGGAAAAAATTATCACAAGGTAAGAGATTGTCCTACAATTTCTTCTAGGGGAAGAGATGTCAAGAAAGCTTCTTATAATGGTCCAGATGTGGGTGAATGAAAGAAGATTCGCTTCTATGCTCTCGAAGCTATAAGGAAGAAAATCCAGATAATGGTGCCAGTAAGTTATAATTCCTCACCGTAGTGATAAGAGTTTATTGTGTTGTTCATGATAGAGTTGATGGATTTTCCCCAAGTGGGGGAGTATTGTGAATAGTGGGCTTAATGGATTTTGTCTCTTCTCTTCTATTCCATTCTTAAGAGTTAGAAATTTCTAGTCTCATGCGGCATGTTTTGGGAAATTCTTGTGAAAAAATGAGCTTTCATAATCCCTTATGGCTTTGCATATTTTCATGAGTTTGTATTTATATGGGTAAAATGAGTTTAATAAATGGGTCTCTCATGTTGTTGTGCATCTTTAGTAAAATTGCCTCAATGTTGCATGAGTACATGTATGAGCATATTTAAAGAAGAATATTTTAAAATGTTGAATAATTGTTCTTCTATAAGAAGTTGGCATGTTATGTTTAAAAACATTGTGATGACCATGATGATATGTGGAGAAGGAAATTCCTCCACTGTGAAATAAGAAATGTTGAATCTTAATGCATGATGGGTCGTAGATGTACTTCCTAGTTGATTTTTTATTCTTAACCATTATATGCGGAGTTGATGATCCTCCTAGCTATTTGAAATTTGTATTGATGTGGTATGATTGTGATCTGCTAGTGATGATTCTTATAAGCTAGAAAGTCTTTAAAGTGTTTTAGTTTCATTTGAGGACGAATGTTTTTCAACTTGGGGATAATGTTATAACACTAACAATTAACTAGGGTGATCTAAAGGTTCACTTGTGTTTCTTGAGTTAGTAACTTGTTAAAATGATGAATAATAGATTTAGAAGTCAGTTTGAAAGACCGACCTAAGGGTCCTTTGGGAGGACCCAAACCTTGGCCAAGATGCGTCCAAGGCAACTTGCGACACTAGCTTGTGTGTCTGCGTCGCGGACTTACTCCAGCAATGCGTAAAAAATTATATTCGTGTGACGGACCACATCACGTACCCTAGTGTCCCAAAATTATTTTCCGAAACTTCAGGGAAAACCTCTGTGACGAGGACTTGTTCCCCAACAACAATTGAGAAAATAAAAGTTAATTTTGACTTGTTTGAAAAGGTCCAATTAATGTAGAGTTTTTTTTGGATATTTTGGTGGTGTATTATATATTTCAGGTCATCATTCACCCATTATCCTTATCAAAAACTCCAAACCTCAATCAGAATTAAGAAAATATATATGCTATCCCTTCTCTCTATATTCTCTCTCTAGTTAAATCTTCCGTTGAAGAACCTTCAAGTTCAAAGGAAGAAGGTCCGATTCTCCAAGCTTTCAAACCTAATTTCTTGGATAGAACTTCAATAAGGTATGGTTATTTCGTTCTTGATTCTTTTCTCATTGAAGGAGCCAATTTCAAAGGCTTTTCAAAAGTTCTCAAAAATCGTAAGACCCTATTTCAAATTCTAAGCATGGGTACTTGCATTCAAAGGTTTAAATATATGATTTATGAAGTATTCAATATTAATTGATGATTTTATGATAAAAAAAATTCCATGAACCCATGTATTTTCTTGATTTTCTAATTTTTGCTCTGAAGTGGGTATATTGATTATGATCTAATTATGTTCAATTCATGTTTAGATTGTTATGGGATAATGAATTATATGTTTATCATTGTCAGAATTTTAGAAAGAGTGATTTACATTATTGATATTCATATTCAGTTTTGTTGAATTATTGATATGGATGATTCGGTGGTCTAGTCTTATGGACATTGTAATTGGTAAGTTCTATTATTATGTGAAATTGTTGGAGATTTTGAGGGATGGTGATTGTGGCTATTGAAAGATTGTAAGTTGACCTAATTACTTTATCTAATGTAAAATTGATATCTAATTGCTATTGAATGGTATGGTCCACTTATGGTGGCGGTGTTTAATTATTATAAATGTTACGAACGTGGCCTTGTCGTCAATATTATGTGAATTGTGGTATAATCATGTTATGGTATATGTGAATGTATAATGTGAAGAGGATCATCTGATGTCTATATAATCTTTTATGGATTTTATAATGAGTTGATTAAAAGTACTTCTTCTCTAATTGTGATATATGATGATGAAGGACTAAGAAGAGTTTTTATGAAATGATGTTGTATATTGTGTTTTTGTAGACATAGTCTACTTGGTACTTGAATTATATTGAATAAATGATATGATGTACGCCGTATCTTGACTTCGTATGCGTAAGAACCCTTGTCTTGAATGAATGAAAGAATGAAAGTCTAGGATCGGTAAACCTAAAGTGGGTACCCTTCCATGAAAGACTAATATTGAACCTTGAATATGAAAAAAAGGTTAATATTGAAGTGACCCGGATATTCCTAGCGTGTTACCCGTTTCATGAATGAGCTATCCTAATTATCCTTGATAGGCAGCCCTTGTGAACCCCTTCTTAATAGTAGTATTTTTAATTAGTAGAAATTAAAGATGGTACCTTCTAAATTACTATTGTGTGAAACAACGTATTCTGTATGAACCAAGGCAAAGCACCGAGTTGATATGCTTGTGTTCGTGGATCTACTTGAGAATGAGATAAGAGTAAAAAGAAGCCCTTGGTATCCCCTAAACCATGTTTCTACATGGGATGTGTCCTAATTCTACCTTTTGCATGTAGAATACATTCCATAATGTGTGGTTTTGATGACATCGGATTCCATATCTATCTAGTGTGTTTTATGTAGGTTAATGCCTATTCTCATCACACGGGATGTCTACTTTAGCTATTTGATAGGTTCTATAACATGTATGTAGTGGATTGGGATGCCTCTACACATGGCACAAGTAGGCTTTGAAGATGGTAGAGTGAGTTTCCTAGGTTTTCTAAGACCATTATGTGAAGTTACCTAGATGTTTAGCTGCCTCCTATATGGCTTAAATGAATGATGTTCACTTAGTATGTATTGAGTTAGAAAGGTTCTTCGTAGTATTGCTTTAGGAACACATAGGTGTATATTGAATAAATGATATGATGTATGTCGTGTCTTGACAAGATGTATGTCGTGTCTTGACTTGGTATACATAGGAACCCTTGACTTGAATGAATGAAAGAATGAAAGTCTAGGATCGGTAGACCTAAAGTAGGTACCCTTCCATTAAAGACTAATATAGAACCTTAAATATGAAAAAAGGTTAATATTGAAGTGACCCGGATAGTCCTAGCATGTTACCCATTTCAAGAATGAGCTATCAATTATCCTCGATCAGCAACCCTTGTGAAACCCTTCTTGGTAGTAGTATTTTGAGTTTGTAGGACTTAGATATGGTGCTTTCTAATTACTATTATGTGAATGAATGTAGTCTATATGAACCAAGGCAAAGCACCAAGTGGATATGCTTGTGGTAGTAGATGTACTTGAGAATGAGACTAGAGTACAAAGAAACTCTTGATATCACCTAAACCATGTTTCTACATGGGATGTGTCCTAGTTCTACCTTTGGCATGTAGAACACCTTCCACAGTGTGGGATTTTGATGACTTCGGATTCCATACCTAGCTAGTTTGTTTTATGTCAGTTAATGCCTATTGTCATCATGTGGGATTTCTACTTTAGCTATTGGATAGGTTCTACAATGTTTATGTAGTGGATTGGGATGCTATCTACACATCGCACAAGTAGGCTTTGAAGATGGTAGAGTTAGTTTCCTTGGTCTTCTAAGACCTTTATGTGAAGTTCCCTAGTTGTTTAGTTGTCTCCTTAATGGATTAAATGAATGATGTTCACTTAGTATGTATTGAGTTGGATAGGTTCTTACGTAGGATTCCTTTAGGAACAATTACGTGTGTATTGAAGAGGTTGTATGGACGGTCTCTTTTTGGCTTACCTAGTGGGTCTTAGGCTAACCTTAGGTAGATGGTCTAAATATATAAATGGGTTACTTAATGATTGTGGTCTTACTTTATATGTGAATGTGGACTTGTGTTTTGTCTCTTAGACTCCTATAGTAAAGTTTTCATTAAAATTTCATGAAAGCATGTTTCTATACTAAATAACCCTTTATGCATTGTTTTCTCGCATGTTCACCATACTTAGTGAATCAATTGTGCTAATTCCATTAGTTTATCTATGTCTACAAGTATAGATAGTGATAAGTGAGAATTCCTAGAGTAGAAGCTTGGGAAGTAAATTCCTCTCAAGATTGGTATGTCCTCATATGTTTGAGCACATGTATTTTATGTCTTGTTTTATTTCATTAAATACTTTGTATTAGACTATAGGTTTCAAATTGATGCAAGGTCCATGACCCTAATTTGATAGTTCTGATGTTCGAGTCTATGATGGCTTATGGTCAGACTTAGTTTCTTTCTTATGTCTTATAATAGAAAATTTGACTTTATTTGTGAAAAGTTCTAAATTCCGCACTACTTTTCATACTTATGTAATGAATGCATTTCTAAGAGGATTGTATTAGACCTTCGAGAGGTCGACTACGCCGTATGGCGACTTGGGGATGCTCCTGGGCAGTAACAAAGGTCCTAAAGCATTAAATACCAGTACGAATTTTTAAAAAAGTCATGGAACCACATAAAATCATGCAGAAAGACAAAAAGGTTAAGAAAACTTACATGAATTTTTTCTTTTTTAAATATGCACATCATGAACTCATGCATAAAAGTTTATAGACATTGATGCAAAATATAAAGGTAAAATATGCGAAGAAAACTTACTGATTTGGCAGTTTAATATATCTACAACGAAGACAAACTCAATCAAATGTGTGACCCGATCACAACAAAACCGAATAGAGAAGCACCTCTTGGAATGGTCACGGGATTTTATTTTTTTTCTTTTAAAATAGAGACTTTTTGCTCTTCTCAAAGTGTTTTTAGCATATCCAAGAGATTTAAATAGATATTTCTTTATCTGGTCAAGAGAGGATAGGCATGAAAGGAAATAGACTAAATCTGGTTTCCTTATTCAGATGTAAGCCCAATCAGTAAGAATTTCTTTACTTTTACAAAATAAAGAATTATCAAGAAAAATCAAGTATCAGTATGCACAACTTAAATAAGGGAAAGAAATATCAATTTGAAGTAAACAACCACTTACCATATTTTTTTAGGAAAGGAATAATATGAGATAATTTAATGGGATATTATTATCTTAAAAGACAAAATCAGTAAAAGGTTTTTTGTTGAAAACCGTGTAAGTTAAAATTTACTGAAGTAACAACAATAAATAAAAATAAAAATGTAGAATTAGGCAAAGAAATAATAATTAATATAAAGGAAGAAATATGCACAAACCGAATCAATTACAAAGACATTGGGCGTAACATCTGATTTCTAAACTCCTTCACCATACCATATTTAGACTAAAATTAACAACTTCAATATTAGAGCTAAAAAATAACATTTATTGTGAACCCTACCGAGCCAAGCTACGACGAGCTTAGAGATATAAAATTAATCACGAAAAAAAATCAACGGAAATCAAAAAAATAAATTAGTTGATAGTGAATCCCGGAGACAGTACTCCACTAACTTTCGAGATATATATAATACATTAGACATAAATAATCATGGACAGTTGCATATCATACACCATAAAATAATGTTTTAGATCAAATCGACATTATTCTGAGCATTTTATCAATTTAAATTTTTTGAAGGTTTAAATAGCTATTAACCAAAGAATCATGAGCAGTTGAATATCACAAACTATTACAAACATACTCAAACGGTGGTGTGAAATTATATACAATAATATATGAAACCTTTTGAAAGAGATAGTAGAGAGTTGTAGATAGAGGATTCATTTAAAAGAGTAACGGCGACAGAACTTATGAGATCCACTTACAACCCAATCCCAAAGATCGTGCTTCACCGGAACATGCTTAGTCGGAGTGGCGTGAATCACCCTCGCACCATTACACCAAAGCTCAGACCAGTACCGCTCTTATTGTTGTTGTGGTTCCCTTCAACGGACAGAAGAGAGAAGGGTAGTGGAGCTCACTTGCCGCTCTTCGTCGCAACTGCTTTCCAGAGCAAGTATAGTCTCGCCGGCTGTTGTTGTTGATGTCGCTCATCCTCACCGGAAAGAGATAAGAGTCGAAGCGAGAGTACAAAAATAGGAGGAAGAGGAGTGAGAGGAAATAATAAGGAGAAGAGCATGAACAACGACCTTCCACATCGGCCGTTAGATCGCGATGGGGGTAGTATCGCCGGAAAATTTAGAGGCGATAGTAAGATGCGTTTGATAATGGTGTAGAGGAGAGGAAAAATGAGTGAATTGTTTTTATGGTTTTGGTTTTTACGTGTTAAATTAGGAAGGAAATAATTAAAAGATCTAGTTCACTGATCTAAATGAGATGAATGACTTTGATTTACTCAGGGTGAGATGAGTGTTCATTATTGAATTATGGGGTCGAATTGAAATATGAAATTTGAATGAATTGGTTATGACCACAAAGAAAAAAAAAGCTAAAATTTTAACTAAATTTAAGTAAGATGTTTGAATGGAATTTAATGGAAAAAGTTCTAGAATTTATGAAATGGATAAATGAGGCTAAGATTTGAATTATTTAAGTGAAGATTAAGGAGATGTTATTCAATTAATAAGATACTACGCATATTATAATATTTTTATATAATAAAAGTCGCCTAAATTCTTGAATAAAATAAAATAAATAAAATAATTATTTCGAGTTAACATTCAATAAATATAATATTTAATAATAATAATACTAATAAATCATTTTACAATAATAACAATAATTTCGGATTTTTATAAATAACTAAATATATAACGTTTTAAACAAGTAATAAAAGGTAAATGCGTTTTAAAATATGTACTTGACAGAATAAGACTTGCAAAAGGGTTATAGATTAGTCGAAATTTTGTGTCCACACTATCTATATATATACTATCTTAAAGTCAGTAACTCTCAAACTTCAGTGCTAAAAGTATTATAATATCCTCAACAAAAAATACATAATTTAGTTTATTTGTTCGTTTAATTAGTTATATCTACACTAGATTAGAAATATGAACTCTCTAATTTTAATTTTAAATTACTATGATTCCCCCAACAAAAAAAACACTATATAGTTTATTTGTGTATTTATTTAATTTTATCTATCTATGTGTCTATATATCTATATGTTTCACCTTAAACTTTGTCACTTTTGAATTTTTGTGTCAATTTCAAATGATGATAACTATGAACACAAGATGAGTTAGGTCACAAACAGTGTATTTAATCAAGATATTTGAGTTTACTTTTTAACACCGTCGAGGTTGTTAAATTTTCTGTTCATAATAACAGATAGTATTAAATAAATAGTATTAAATAATATTAGTATTTACTGTGTACTAATCCTAGTCCTATTAGAATTAGTACTCCTTAATCCTAGTCCTATTAGGATTAGTACTCCTTCCTATATCTCCTATATATATCACCCATGTATTCCCTTATTAGGTGAACACTTCAATACAATCAATATTCCTTCATGGTATCAAGAGCCAGAAAACCTAGATCTTCTTTTCTCTAGGTTTTTTTTCTCTCTTTAGGGCACCGATCGTTCCCTCTCTTCTCTTGGGCGGCAGCAGCCATGACAACCGAGGTGGATCCTCTCGATTCACTTCCTTCTGGCGTTAAACTCCTTCTCAGGCATCTTCATGCCCTGATTCCCGAAAAATTATCAGACATAAATTACCCTACATGGAAAATCACCGTTCTTACAGCCCTTGAGGCCAATTACCTTCTCAAATACGTCGATGGAAGCACAGAACCGCCGCCGGCAGTCAT
>NC_028638.1:22898630-22899883 GCF_001406875.1 Solanum pennellii
GGCTGATATTCTCACCAAGCCTCTCCCGAGCCGACAGCACGATTACCTCAGTTCCAAGCTTCCGTTCGCTTCCGCTCAGCTCAGCTTGAGGGGGGATAATAACAGATAGTATTAAATAAATAGTATTAAATAATATTAGTATTTACTGTGTACTAATCCTAGTCCTATTAGAATTAGTACTCCTTAATCCTAGTCCTATTAGGATTAGTACTCCTTCCTATATCTCCTATATATATCTCCCATGTATTCCCTTATTAGGTGAACACTTCAATACAATCAATATTCCTTCAGTTCAGATGAAGGAGTTATGCATGTTTGAGTGAAGGCTATCTAGCACGTCTTTTTTAACCCAATAGGGGTCTAAAATAATTGAGATAAGTTTGATTCCTATCCAAAAGAGTGTGGGGATTGTTAGAAAAACGCCCAAGAGGATAAAAGAAAAAAGATTGAAGCATTCTTTAAAGAACTTTAGAAATTCTCCAAAAAACATGGCTCTTTTGAGGTATATATATAAGCTCTCATAGTGTTGGCTTTATCAACCCTCATACCAATCATGTGATTTTCATCCTTAAATTAGTTCTCGAGGTTTGTTTGTTTGAATTCTTGAGGAGTTCTTGAGGTTTTTCTTCATTCATTAACTATAGAGTCTTGTTATAAAGTTCTTGAAGTTAGCGTTTTGTGTATGAGTAATTTTCTCAATCGAATTTGAGCATTTTTTTTTATTAATTTGGTTTTTGTTTGTGGCCGTTTATAAGTTTGGGACTAACCATCCGATTCTAGATTAGTTAGACCTTGAATTGAACAAGAAAAATTCGTCAAAAACCCTAGTATAGGGAGTTGTTAACATATCATCAACACGCAATACGGTACTAGGTGTAGACGTTCATTACGAAGTATAAACCCCACAGAATAGTTGGGGTCGATCCTACAGAGAGTCATTCTGTGTTGAAATCAAAGATGACGTCACAACAAGGACTAGATATTTTAGGAGACTATTAATGAAATTTTACAGGTGACAACAATGTAAGTGTTAAGGGTTTTAGATAAGAAAACAGCCTCAACAAGTAACTAAGAACAACAAAATAGGAGAAAGGTACTTGGGTATTGACCGACCAATTGCTAAATTTAACTCAGACGGTGCAAATTTTGAACTAAATGTGCTAACTCTTTATGGGTAGGATTGACAATTCTCTAAACACAAATCCTAGTCCACAACCTCTACACAACTAATCTCTCAAAGCTATATATATATA
>NC_028638.1:22900595-22925225 GCF_001406875.1 Solanum pennellii
TATATATATATATATATATATATCATGAGTCATAGCGTTCAGTCTCTCGAGATGAATCCATCATGACCCAATAACTATTAGTGCCTACACTTATTTCTTATGAAAGCATAAAACAGTAAATTATATTGAAATTAACAAGCAATAGAGTAGTTATAACACAACGATAAGTAAGACCCACTTTGGATAAGCACTAAAATTAGTAATAACCGATGCCCATCAAGTCAAACTCAACAAATAATCACATTGTCAAACCTGCAAGATTAGAGTTTTAGCTAATCATCACAAATGAAATAAATTTAGTACCCAATACATGCTCCATAACTAGTTATTTAAAATAGAAATTTTAAAGATGAATAATATCTTTTCTATTACGATACTCAATAGAAATCTTTTGCCAAATTTTTTTAAAATCAACCAAAATAGTGTTTTTGTTCACTCTATTTCATTCCACAATGGCTGAATGCCTTCTCTCTCTTCCATAAGTTAATATATAAAGATTTGAGATACAACCTTTTGGGGTTGACCGGCGAGAAAAACCGGACTTTGCTAAACACTCGGCTGCTCCGCCATCGTTCTAGTCCATTGAACCTTTCTTCTTCACCTTTTCCTCATTCTGACACTCTAACTTTAGGCAATCTAGATTGAGATCGCCGATCACTTCCACGATGCGCCATATATTCCTTTTGCTCTCAAATTAAATTTTGTCTTTGGTCGTAGTCTGTGTGTTTGGTGGGACAATTATCCTTTGTAGATGAGGTAACCGATTCGTCTATATATAACATAGTTCTATAATATTTTCCCATTTCAGGCTTAGTAATCCGTATACCTAGGTTATGTAGGGGCAACTCGGCGATTGATAGAGTTCTTTTAGCAATCGTCAGGCTTGGTTGTCTGTATTTCTTCATCTTGTGTTGTTCCTTTTTGCCTTTTGGTTTCATTGATTTATTCCTTAATCCATATACCTAAAATCATGGATTTAACATCAGTTATGGCACAAATTAAGCATTTGAAGACACTAAAAAAAGCCCCAAATGAGTCAATTCTTGGGCTCACCAAAACCCCCAACTTAAACTTTTGCTTGTCCTCAAGTAAAAATCGAGATCACTAGTTTAAAAAGGATGTGTCTAATAGTGTTTCATAAGACTTTACATGAATTCCCAAATAAAGATTCAACTTACTTAGGCAATGATCAAATCTGCACTCAACGATTAAAAATTTAATTCACCATTAACAAAGATGCTCAAGTTCACAATACCTTCTTCAAATTCAAGTGCAAGATCAACAAAGGTCCTCAGATGCTCTCACAACAAGGATGATTCCCACTTCACATAAAGTTCTTCAAGAATATGTAATTCTGAAATCACATGCAACTCTCACACTCACAAAAATGAACACATGCATGACTTCAACCATAGGTTTGCCCTTATTTTCAAATAAATATCTCTTTCAAATCACTCAAAATCACAAAGGTCTTCTCAAATATTATAACGAGGATGAGTGTAAATATATGGTCATTTAGGCTCTGTGACTGTTACCTTGATTAAATGTTGTTTCAACATCATGTTCTTTATTTTCTTCAACATTTTGACCACTCTTACAATTTATCCCATTATTCACTTTCCAATAGACTTCTAGATGCCCAATATCTTTTGCAACTTCAACTACTTTATTTCACAACTTTTTCATTCTTTTCCTTTTTCTTTTCTTCTTTTCTTTTTTTATATGGAGGGGTTACATCTTTTTAAACCCAATGTTCTGAGGAGAATCTCTCACACATATTGATTTGCTTTCACTTTTAAACGAACATCCAACTTAGAATTTTTTCCTAAGTTGGCCATTCAAACAAACGATACTTCATGAGAGCTATGGGTGAATGGATAAAGAGAGGTGAGAATTGTTAAATTTTCTTCTAAGAAAAGGAAAAGGCTCAAGAGGATTCATGCAAGGTTCCCACATCTCACTAGGTTTGGCACAAAAGAGGTATAATGTCAAGGTGTTTCACTCATCAAAATTGTTTCCTAAGATAATCAGAACAACTTTCATCACTTAGTCAACCGTACCAATGGGGAAAATTCTAGGTGTCATCACACACAATATTCAAAGTAATCTCATCACACAAGACATTGTCATAAAAATCAATCAAGACTCCACAATTTCTAGCTAGTGGGCATGTTCATCACAAGACACTCATTCGATGATCATCTATTAACCACGAGATGCAGAAAGTTCACACGTTATCTATGCAACTTCATTTGGCCTCATTGTAGCCGCACATTCATTTTATTTAACTACGAGCACTATTAAAGTCATGGTATTGATCATAACATATACTCAAATAACTTTCCAGTGTACCAAAGATTTAACAATAAGACTCCTACCACCCCCACCAATAGAATCCAACATTGTCCCCAATGTGTGTAGAGAACATACATTAACAAAAATAAAGATAAAATACTGGCGCTCAAACAAATAGAGTAGGGATACAAGGATTCTTCGCTAGGCACCCATTCCCCGAAGGTTTTCTACAATCGCCAGACCTTTAAAGGAAACAATAAACTAGATGGATTCCCTGAAATTTCCAGTATGAAATCATTCTAGTTTAGGGAAAGAAGGCACACAAGATAAAGCCCTTCGAATCATATTAGTGCATCTTCTAATGGATGTGATACCTCACTGAAATATCTAAGATTCCGATCTCCAGGCTATCAGGGCTAGTGCAAAAATAGGAAGAAAGTTAGGTCACCCAATCACCTCTGTGAATCGACGAGTTGGGGATAAATGTCGCCTAATGTTCTATTTTTTAGCCAACTATTGAGGTTGTGAAGTCATCAAATACGAGATCGTAGAACTTACTTGGCGTGACCACAAATAGGTCTTAGCCTCACAAAGTCACCTACACCTTCTCATTCAACATGCATTATTCAAAAAAAATTAAGAGTTGGGTTGCCTTTTGATAATCATTTATTATCGTCAAAACCACTTCATCAAAATCTAAGCATCGGTGGTCGTTAGTTGAGTTACAAGGGAAGGGGTTTGAAATTAACAACCAAGCACACATTAGCTTATTCTAGTCATACCTACAAGAAATTATCAATTTAAAACAGAGTAAATCAAACGGGGTGACACAAGTGTCAACTAATAATGGGGGGGTTTTGTAGATAAAATATAAACTATGAACAGAAAAAACAAGAGGGATATGAATATGGAGACGGGATTATTGGGATGTGATAGGAATATGATCTTAAATAAACAACTAGTTACATGCTATAAACAGTAAATTGCTGAAAATATGTGATTAAGATAGACTTTAGTGGAGTAACATATCACTCGATCAACTTACCCCAAATCAACTCGGTTTCTCTAGTACACGGAGAAGCCTCTATTATGACCATCATTCTCCTTATCCCATTCACTCTCTTGAGATGAAAGTGTGGGAAAGGTTTTAGAATTGAATGTCTCGAGCTAAACCCACGACAATCCAATAACCAGGAATTGTTGATTAAGTAATTTTTGTCTAACGACTTCTCTCTAGAGCAAGCCAAAGACATGAAGATGAAATCATATTTTCAACTATGATTCCATTAAGTTCAAACAAAACTATGGAACGAAATCACATTTAACAAGCAAAAATAACTACTAATTAGCAAGACCCAACAATAAATTAAAATCATATTAACGTAATCCTAATAGTTGGTTTTTATCTATGCATAGTAAAGAGACAGAATTCGATACCAAAAAGTTTTGCCATCTGGGTATGATCGAAAATGTCTTCTAAACGCTTGGGATGAAGATTCATCAAGACCCATTTGCAATTTCGTGAAGTTGGGTACTATCAAATCTTCAATGTTCAAAAACAAAGTCTTCCAGAACTCTATGAACTCAAAATAGAAACAGAGTCTGAAAAACCAATGTTCAAAGTTAAAGTTTCGATACTAAGCTAAAAACTATTAACCAATATTTATAGTTTTTAAAAATTTGTGTTGTAGAGGATCACTCGGCAAATATAGACGGGATTACCAATCAACTCGGCGACCCACCCTCTGGCATAGTTCATCGTCCTCTTGATTTTATCATAATCATTTTCGTGTTATGTAACTTTAAGAGATATAGTACTGCTTTGAGCAAGTGTTCGGTGACACACCGATTTCCTCTTTTTATTTCTGAGTTGATCCTTTTCGTTAGGTCTCAACACTTTTGAATATTAGGAGATATTAAGGACAATGGGTGACTCGCCTAATGGGTTAGGCGATATTCAGGCCATCAATTCTTTGTTCTTTTTTGCTTCCTTGTTACGTTTTGCTTAAAAGGGACTATACTCTGCCTCAATGACTAAATACCTGAAACTCAAGGTTCTTCATTAGTTATTTAGACAAAATATAAATTTGATGACACTAAATCTATAAAAAATATAGCCCTAAATGAGTCCTAATTTTGGTCTTATGAACTCTCAAGAAGCGCCTTATTAAACGTTGTGGCACGACATGTAAATTCTTTAAAACATATTCTAGATATACCACTTCAATCCTAAAAATTTCATGGAATTCTTCAAAATAAAACGTCAAATGTTTCACATTAACTTTGAAGGTAGGGACCTTTTGTAGGGATTTTAATGCCCATAATACTTTGTGGTCCAGTTCAAATTTTAAGTGGCAAAATGTACCAATAATAACCTGATATCAGGTAGACATACCTATTGGTGTCTTGTATGCAGTGTGATATTCCCAGAGAGCATCATCTTGATTTTCAGACAATTTATTCCTATTTGCATTGACAATCTTATCAAATATATATATGATCTCCCAATTCGAAACTTTAACTTGACCACTCATTTGAGGATTATATGGCGTTGCTGCTTTTTGTCTCAGTCTATTGCTCAATCCAGATTCCAAAAGCGTAGTGCAAAAATAGTATCGACAATCATTAATAATAGCCTAAGGGGTTCCTAGCCTAGCAAAGATGTAGTATTTTAAGAACTAAACAACATTTTTCCTTTCATTGTTTGGTAGAGCTACAACTTTTAGCCATTTAGAATTATAATCTACTACAACCAAAATGTAATAATGTCACGACCCAGATTCTGGAATTCGAATCGCAACCGGCGTTGATGACCTGTCAGAGGTCGCAGACAAGACACTTCTTGCATTCATCACATTCATATGGTTCATTTTAGTGAAAAATTTAAAACTTTTTATATGTATGAAGTTTACGTAGACTTCATATAGGTAACACTTAATTGAATCTTATACTAATCGCGACGTAATTGAAAAAACCATCTATCATCAGAATTAATTAGAAATAGAAGATAAATATATCATAAATAGTTTGCCAAACACGGCCTAATTACAAAGCTTTGAAATGAAAATATGAAATAAACGCTAGGGATAACATCCACTAGCTATGTCTAAAACTAAAGCTAGACTAAAACTGTAGCATCCTCGACACTCTTTTAGGTGAGTACTTTTGGTGACCATTCTTTAGGCTTGGTTGAGACTTGTCGCTTCATCTTAGGCTCTTATCATGTTGTCACCATTTTCATTAACGTCATAGTTTAACATAATTACTCACCTCAATATGTGAATATTCATTTCTTCATCATGACATTAACTTACATCATATGCCATGCACATGGCCTTTATTGTACTTCACACTCATGGTTGTACCCCTTTTAATTTACATCATATATAGGGCTACCTTTCGTGATTTGAATGGTCTTATATTTTCTTTTGATCCAAAACTAGGCATTTTAATCACTTCTTACCCGTGCCTCTCGTACTTGTGGCTTAGGTTTGCTCACCTTGCAAACGTACGGTGGACGTATGCTTCCATACGCACAAGACAAGAGGATTTAATCATATTTTTCTAAGTGTTTCGTGATCATCTAAGTTCATATTGTGCAAGACTTATACATCTTGTACTTTCAGCTAAGGAACCCTAGTTTGATCCCTAGTGGCTGCGTTTTATTTTATTATATGTAAGACTTATGTTCCTAACAATTTCGGTCAAGGGGATCCTTGTTCAAATCCTTTGGGCAGCATATATTTTTTATTATATATGAGACTTATGCGTCTCACACGTTTGGCCTTGAGGCTGGGTTCAATTCCCATGCTACACACAACATTATTTCCTTTTAGTTTACTCAAGACATCTTCATCTAGTGTTAGAACCTTGAGGTCTCGGGTTTGATTCCTAGATGTAGCATTTTCTTTATTTGAATTTAGCCGAGTCTTTTCTAATTAACATTAGGTCCTTAAGTTCATTTACCTACATTTTAGTCTAGACAATTTGGTTTAGATTTTTATATCAACTTTAACCAATACTTTAGCCTAAACTTATGTCAGTACATCTGTACCATTTCTTTGTGCATTGATGTACATAGCAGGGAGACTTAGACTCATTTTAATTCTGCAATTAGTATTTCATTTAGATCATAAATTTCACTTAATTTTTATGAACATCACGGTTTCATCATCATATAGTAATTACACAACAATTACATAGAACATAATTCATCATGTTCATGAAAACAATCCGTAATATGCATCTCATGGTATTATCATTATCGTGTACATAAAACATACATACAATCAGACACACATAAAATGATCATACGGTATCCAAAAACATCACATTGCACGCAATCAGAAACGTTCCTAAGATTGTCTACCAGCAAACTTACCAACACATGCATCAACTTTTTAGAGGATCTAATGACAGGGGCATGCAATGGGGGAAACCTTTGTATTTCGATTGGAATCCATACTGAACCTTAGGGAACTCATGGTAAAGGGACCAAGAGATGAGAAAACCCATACCTTTTTTAACTTTGACAACCAGCCACAACCATACGTCCTAATCCACGCACAAACCTCTCTTGCGAGCCATGATTCCTTTCACAAAAAAAGTTCTTTACGTGATTTCTTAAATCACTTAGGCGATACAATTTTTATTTTCGTTTTTGATGGATGAATTCGAGAACTCTGTAGAATAGTAGGTTTATTTTTCTGTTATTGAATTAGAAAGTAAAGATGAAAAATGTTTTATGAAGATGTAATGAATTAAGAGTGCACATTGAGTACACTCCTAGTGGGAGTCGTGCACCTCTTACCTTGGGGGTGTGTTGTTGACATATTCAACTGAATTTAAATGATAAAATCAGATTATAATCCACATGTTAAGTTACTATAATGCCCCTCCTTATTTATGTCTAATTTAAATCACTTAAATCGCCAACTTGGTGTCTCCAACTCGGCTCGAACCTGAGTATGGAGATCCGGTCAAACTTGGTTTGACCATTGAGCTTTGACCCATTTTGACTAATTAAAAACCTTATTTAATTAATTAAATATCAAACTAGGGTAATTACTATACTACCCCTAGCCCCAAAATTACAATTTTACCCCTAGAACCCTTAAAACCTAGGACTAACCCTCTAAGTCCGGTTAAGACTCACCCGGGTGAATCCTAGTGTTAGGGGACCTAACATAGCTGGAACCAACCCTACCTATCTCAACCAACTCACCAAGTTGGTTGGCTTGGCTGGTGCATAGGTCTAGGGGTCTGGTTCCACACGCATCAAGCCGTGTGAACCCTGTCTAACCTATGCATTCTAGGTACGCTTAGGTCTTACTTAGCATAGTCGTTTTCGGATTGTTACATTATCCCTACCTTAGGAAAATTCGTCCCCAAATGAGACTACACAACATTTTATCAAGGAGGGTGATTTTCGAAGGTTACTTCATCATACTTAAACATTTCTCCTTTGTGAACATTTGATTCACACTTATTTTGGTGGTGCATACCATTGAAGCTTATCTAAGGCTTCATACTTGAGATTGAGGAACTTCCTTCTCAGTCACACTTAACTTAATGCACATCACAACTCATGCAACACAGAAAACATGCCTATATTACACAAAAAAATCAACATAAATTGCAAACATAACTTCATTTTAACTCATATAGAGCTATTATATAACATACAATTAGTGACCTATCACAGCAAGTTGACTACAAAACTTAGAATTCAGAGGTTCTTCAATATAAATAAGACTTTTGGAGAAGAATATCTAACCTCAAGAACTTAACAAATGAGGACAGCAGGATACTATATCAGCTTCGGCCTCCTATGTTGCCCCTCAACAAGGTGGTTCTGCCATAGGACTTTCATGGTGGAAACCTCCTTGTTCCTTAGTCGCTTCACTGGACGATCTAAAATTTGGATTGGAACCTCTTCATAAGAAAGGTTCTCATGAACTCCTAATCCCTCAACAGCAAGGATGGATGCTGGATCGCTCTAGAAATTTCTCAAGCATTGAAACGTGAAACACTGGATGAACAGAAGCCTCTTTTTTAGGTAACTTCAACTTGTACGTAACATTTTCTACTCGCTGCAAGACCTCATAAGAACATATATACCTCAGGCTCAACTTACCTTTCTTACGAAACCTCATCACCTCTTTCATGGGTGATATCTTCAAGTAGACTTGATCACCCAGCTCAAATTCTAGAGCCCTCTTCCTGTTTTCTGCATAGGATTTTTGACGACCGTAAGCAGTAGCCAGTCTATCTCTGATCATTCTCACCTTCTCCATATCCTCATGTACGATATCAGGGCCAAGGATGGCAGATTATCATACCTCAAACCACCCAAATGGAGACCTACATCTTTGTCCATATAGTGCTTCAAAAGGTGCCATCCCAATACAGGAATGGTAGCTATTATTGTAAGAGAACTCAATTAGAGGCAAGTGATCATCGCAACTCCCCTTGAAGTCAATAACACATGCTCTAAACATGTCTTCGAGGGTCTGGATGGTACCCTCTGCTTGTCCATCCGTCTGCGGATGAAATGCCGTTCTACGCTTCATTTGTGTACCCAAGCCTTTTTGGAAAGATCTCCAAAAATGAGAAGTAAACTAGGCTCCCCTATCCGAGATGATAGACAGAGGAATCCCGTGCCATCTCACTATCTCATCAATATAAGTCCTGGCATGAGCTTTAGCTTTGTAAATAGGCTTCACAGGTATGAAGTGATAGGACTTGGTCATTCTGTCAACAATAACCCAAATTGAATCATGTAGTTTCCTAGTCTTTGGCAGACCAACAACAAAATCCATTTTAATAGCCTCCCACTTCCACGTTGGAATCTCAACCGTCTAAGTGAGACTCCCAGGCTTAAGGTGTTCAGCCTTAACCTAATGGAAATTCAGACACTCTTCCACGAATTTAGAGATATCTCTCTTCATGCCTTCCCACCAATAGATCTCTTTAAGGTCATGGTACATCTTTGTGGCACCTGGATGAATCAAATACCTGGAACCAGGAGCTTCTGCCGAAATACTAGACCTTAAATCATCAACATTGGGCACACATAATCTGTTTTGGTACCTCAGTACACCATGCCCTCCTAGGGAAAATGATTCATTCAACTTACTCAATACTGAGTCTTTCAACTCCATGAGTACTAGGTCGAGATGCTGATTGACTTTAACATCTACAACGAATGAGGATTCGGAACTTCAGTGAACTTAAACACCCCCACTTGGTGCATTTGCTAGCCGTACACCCAATCTAGCCAATTGGTATACCTCTTTAACCAGCTTCTCTTCATCAATATGAGACATGCTGCCCATGCTTAATTGACTCAACGTATCAGCCAGAACATTGGCCTTATCTGGGTGATAATAAACACTCATATCATAATCATTGAGTAGTTCTAGCCATCTCCTCTGACGAAGGTTTAACTCCCTTTGTGTAAAAATATATTGAAGACTTTTATAGTTAGTATATACATCAACATGTACACCATATAAATAATGTCTCCAATGTTTCAATGCAAACAACACCAACACCTAACTCAAGATCATGAGTAGGATAGTTTTACTCATGGATTTTAAACAGTCTCAATGCATATGCAATCCCCTTGCCATCCTGCATGACAAGACATCCCAAACCTACTCGGGAAGCATCACAGTACACCACATATCCTGCACCACTCCTCGGAAACGTGAGAACTAGGGCTGAAGTGAGCTCTTGGAAGCTCTTCTCACATTTTCAGACCACTCAAACTTCACTTTTTCTTCGTCAAGGCTGTCAATGGAGCAGCAATAGTGGAAAAGTCTTCCACAAACATGCGATAGTAATTGGTCAAACCTAGAAAACTTTGAATATCGATCGGAATAATGGGTCTTGGCCATTTCTTCACTGCCTCAACCTTTGTAGGATCAACTTCTACACCCTGGTCGATGAGAACATGACCAAGGAAGGTCATTGATCTCAACCAGAATTCACATTTGTTGAACTTTGCGTAAAAATGATGTTCTCTAAATACTTGCAATGTCTTTCATAAGTGTACTTCATGCTCTTCTCTAGACTTAGAGTATATAAGGATGCCATCTATGAATACCATGAAGAAGGAATCAAGGTGCTCATGGAAGAATTTATACATAAGGTCCATAAACGCGGATGGTGCGTTAGTGAGACCGAATTACATGACCAAAAATTCATAATGCCCATATCTAGTATGAAAAGACGTCTTAGGGACGTCTTTCCGCCTCAGTCTAAGCTGATGGAAGCCTGACCGAAGGTCTATTTAGGAAAATAAACTTGTACCTTGGAGATGGTCGAATAGATCGTTGATTCTAGGAACAGGGTATGTATCCTTTATAGTGACTTTGTTAAATTGCTGATAGTCGATGCACATCCCAAGGGTTCCATCCTTTTTCTTTACGAACAACACTGGAGAACTCCATGGGGATATGCTCGGCTGGATGAAGCCCTCATCAAGTAGATCTTTTATCTGCAACTTCAACTCTTTGAGTTCAACTGGTCACGTTCAGGAGGGATTCCTTGTTAATCTTCCGGAGAGACATTAGGGAACTCATTCACTATTGACACAAAGTCTATGGGTGGAACTTCTTGATCTACGTCATTGACTCTAACTAAGTGGTATAAATACCCCTTAGATAACATCTTATTGGTTTTAAGATTGAAACTATTTGGCTTGTTGAATTTGAACCATGCCCTTTCCATCTTAACTCTAACTCATTTAGCAACTGAAACCTTACTACTCTGTTTCTATAGCCTATTATAGCATAACACTAATGAAGCAAATTCATACATTAGCCATATCCTTGAGTTGGTATGAAACCAACTTAGCCTTCTCTTGTTCATTAGTACTCATAACAGGCTTTGAGAACTTACCATGCATTCACCTCCATGCGAACAGCCACACTCACTACATGTCTTTTGTTCATGCTGGGCACTTCCATTATGGCCTCTTCTAGGGAAGACCAGATTTTTAGTCTAGCGCCTTAGATCATTCGACCATCCTAATTCTTGCGTGTATTCTTCTACACATTCATATGAATGAAGTTAGATACTTAGAATGACACAAAGTGTCAAAGCTTTAGATAACCCGATAAAGAGTAGAAGAAGAAACTTTTCCTATCATCTCGTAGTCTCAAAGTAATAATTGTAGCGCACTTCACAACCATAAGTCAGTAACTATGTAAGTGGTTGAGTTAAGATTTAGTTCCTAGGTAATTTAACCTCATGCGCTGATACCATATTTTTCACGACCTAGATTATGGAATCCGAATCACCACCGGTAGCGTTGACCTCTCAGATGTCGCAGACAAGCCTCTTCTTCATTCATATGGCTAATTTTAGTAGAAAATTTAGAACTTTTTATAAGTAGGAAGTTTACATAGACTTCATATAGTTAATACTTAATTGCATCTTATACTAATCTCGACATCAATGAAACAACCATCTATCATAAGAATCAATTCAAAATAGAAGATTAATATATAATAAATAGCTTGCCAAACACGACCTTATTACGAAGCTTCAAAAAGAAAATAGGAAAGAAACTATAGGGATAACATCCAATAGCTATGTCTAAAACTAAGGCTAGACTAAAATTGTAGCATCCTCGAAATCAAGAGGACCTACCAAATGGTTTGGAGAACGCTGATGTCCAAACTGCTGCAAGAGTCTTCAACCTGTCCTCTGACCTACACCTATACATAGTAATATTGTATGGAATTGGTACACACTTGTACTAAGTATAGATATATGCAGCAACACATAACGGTAATGCATGAACAAGAATGGCTCTTCCTAATCAACATGCTTTCTTAGAGGATCAAGTCTCTTGACTTGCCTAATTCGTAATAGGAAGGTCATACCATGAATATGACAAACATCATACATAGGTCCACATAACATACATTTCATGTTTCATATATCATACATTTCATTTCCACGAGACCTTGGAATCATGAATGTATTATTAAGACATCTCAAGTGAGGGCCCAACATATGGGATCTCAATCCGAGGGCCTCCTTCAGCAAACATAGAGTCGGCTTCATTTATTCATTCATATTTCACATAATTCATTTCATTCATTCATAGGCTTATGTAAGTACCAACTATACCTAGGATGAAGTTCAAGACTCTCATCGGGATCTTGAAGTGCAATGACAAAGAATGACCTAATGTCATTACTTGAATTTGGTTTCACCTCCTGATTGTCTTGCACAAACACCTTCCGTATCGTTCATTTAATTATATTTCATACTTTGAGGAACTTCAACGTTAACCAACATATATCATGTGATCATTATAGAATCCGGTGTCTCCCCCATACTGAAAAGAGGTAGAGTCATTGGCCAAAGTGAAACAAAAAACATGCTAGCTTTAGGTGTTCCAACCAAGATAGTTCTTTATGTTGGCAACATAGTTCATAGACTAGAAGATTTTGGGAGAACCATACTCACCTTGGTGGACAGTCTCATCTCATGAGATTTATGTGAACCTCCGCCCTTCCCGAAAGAAGACATCACCACTCATAGCTAGCCTATCTGTGCTTAGTTTAAAGTTCCTATTTACATTCAACTCATACATCATCAAAGTTTGCTTCTTAGCATGAGGTAGTCATAGATCATTAGATTATTTCTCATCTCTTCTTTACGTATTAAGTGTGAATTGTCCTTACACATACATGTAGACTGTGATTGGGACTTGTCTCTTAATGTTCAACACTCTCTTAGGTGAGTTATTTTGGTGACCTTTCTTTAGGCTTGGTTGAGACTTGTCTCACTATTCATCTTAGCCTCTTATCATGTTGTCACCATTTTCATTAACATCATAGTTTAACATAATTACTCACCACATTACGTGAATGTTCATTACTTCATCATGTGGTTAACTTAAATCAAATTCCATGCACATGGCCTTTAGTGTACTTTATGCTCATGGTAATACCCCTTTCGGGTTACATCATATATAGGGATTACTTTCGTGATTTAAGTGGTCTTAGATTTTCTTCTGATCCGAAACAAGGCATTTTAATCACTTCTTACCCGTGCTTCTCTTACTTGTGGCTTAGGTTCACTCACCTTGCAAACGTGTGATGGACATATGCTTCCACACGCACAAGCCAAGAGGCTTTACTCATATTTTGCTAAGTGTTTCATGATCATCTAAGTGCATATGGTGCAACACTTAGACATCATGTACTTTCAGCCAAGGAACCCGAGTTCGATCCCTAGTGGCTGCGTTTAATTTTATTATATGTAAGACTTATCTGCCTCACAATTTCTGTCAAGGGGATCTGTGTTTGAATCCCTTTGGAATCATATATTTTTGATTATATATGAGACTTGTGCATCTCACATGTTTGGACTTGAGGCGGGGTTCGATTCCCATCCTACAAACAACATTATTTCCTTTTAGTTTACTCAAGACATCTTCATCTAATGTTAGAATCTTGAGGTCTCGGGTTCGATTCCTAGGTGTAGCATTTTCTTTATTTTAATTTAGCCGAGTCTTCTCTAATTAACATTAGGTCCGTAAGTTCATTTTCTTAAATTTTAGTCTAGACAATTTGGATTAGATTTTTATATCAACTTTAACCAGTAATTTAGCCTAAACTTATGTCATATATATTCGATCATTTCTTTGTGCATTGATGTACATGGCTGAGAGTCTTAGACTCATTTTATTTCGGAAATTAGTATTTCATATTAGATAATCACTTTCACTTACTTTTCATGAACATCACGATTTCATCATCATATCTTACTCACACGAAAATTACATAGAACATAATTCACCACGTTCTTGAAAACAATCCGTAAAATGCATCTCATGGTATTATCATTATCGCGTAGATAAAACATACATGCAATCAGACACACATAAAATGATCATACGCTGTCTGAAAACATCACATTGCACACAATCACAAACGTTCCTAAGATTGTCTACCAGCAAACATACCAACACATGCATCAACTTTTCAAAGTATCTAATGACAGGGGCATGCAACGGGGCAACTTTAGTTTTTCGATTAGAATACATACTGAACCTTAGGGAATTCTTGCGAAAGGGAGCAAGAGAGAACAAACCCATACCTTTTTCAAATTTGACAACCAGACACAACAACACGTCCTAACCCACTCACAAACCTCTCTTCCGAGCCTTGATTCTTGTTCACAAGTGAAGTACTTTACGTGATTTCTTAAAGCACTTAGGCGTACAATCTTTCTTTTTGTTTTTGATGGATGAAGTCGAGAACTCTGTAGAACAGTAGGTTTATTTTTCTGTTGTTGAATTATAAAGTAAATTGAATAATGTTTTATGAAGAGATAATGAATTAAGAGTGCACATTGAGTACACTCCTAGTAGGAGTCATGCGCCTATTTCCTTGAGAGTTTGTTGTTAACTTATTCAACTCAATATAAATGATAAAATCAGATTATAATCCACATGTTAAGTTACTAAAACGCCCCTCCTTATTTTTGTCTAATTTAAATCACTTAAATCACCAACTTAGTGCCTCCAACTCGGCTCAAACCCAAGTATGGAGATCCGGTCAAACTTGGGTTTGACCACGGAGCTTTGACCCATTTTGACTAATTAAAAACCTTATTTAATTAAATAAATATCAAATTAGGGTAATTATTTTACTAATCCTAGACACGAAATCACCATTTTACCCCTAAAACACTTAAAACCTAGGACTAACCCTCTAAGTCTGGTTAAGACTCACCGGGTGAATCCTAGTGTTCGAGGATCTCACATGGATGGAACCAACCCTGCCGAGCTCAACCATCTCACCAAGTTGGTTGGCTTGGCTGGTGCATAGGTCTAGGGGTCGTGTTCCACGCACATCAAGCCGTGTGAATCCGGTCTAACCTATGCATTCTAGGTACGCTTAGGTCTTACTTAGCATAGTCGTTTTTGGATTGTTACAGATTATGATAAAACGAGCAGACAAATGGACTTATGAAATATATTCCCCAGACATCAAATAGCTCAACTTCCTGAATAGGTTGGAGGGCATCTTATGTCGTTTGGACACTCCACATTGTTTTTGACAATGCACACATATCTTAATAGATTCATTAGCATCTTTGTAAAGGGATGGACAGTAGTACCAATTTTTCAGGATTATAGAACTTGCACGCACTCCACCATGATGACCACCAACTGGTAAAGTATGAAAATCATGGAGAATTCCATTGAATTTCTCACCCGTGACACATCTCCTAATAACATGGTCTGCACACTCTCTTAATAAATATGGTTGATCACAAAATTATTTCGTGAAATTGAGAAGAACCTCTTTTGTTGATAGAAGTTCAGTTCTTCCAGTATCAAAAAACATACTTCATAGTTATCTAAATTAGCATACAAAGGAGTCTGTTGTAGAACTACCATGAATAACTGTTCAATTGGGAAGTGATCATTTATTTCCCCCTCCAATTCATAATTTCCCTTGACATTCATCCTTGATAGGTTGCCAGTGTCACGACCGGAGAGCACTTCCTAGAAGTAACATGGCGTACTTGACCTCTCAGAGGTCTTATACAAGCCCATAGTTATCATTTATCGCATTGTCAAGGAAGATTTGCGGAAAATTTAAAACATTCAGAGCACATCATATACTGTAAACGTCACATCATATGTATAAAAATCTCATAATACATAGTTAGAATCTAAGACTCTTTTTCCACTTTAGAATCAATATCATTACAGTAGATTAGGTACACCACTCTTACAACATAAAATAATAACTATGTTATTATATAACTTTGAACAAAACACAACGTAGGAAATCCTTGAAAACATAAGCATTCCTTTCCTTGAACTTGGGGAAGCTATCCAAGTACATCACTTTAAGAGATATTCTCTAGTAATCACCACATACACTCTGTGTAAAAAGATGAAGAAGAATTGTGTTAGTACAAGAATGTATAAAGTATGACATCCATGCAAAAACATTCATTTAAAGAGGACATTTGGTTGGAAAACCATGTATCATGCCTTTTAGTAAACCTTGATTAAACTTTGATAAAATAGGTAGAACATAGCTAATATACTTCATACAGGCAGGAACACTATTCATAACATCGAATAAGGCCACATAATTCATTTAATGCGCATCAAGCATTTCATGACATCATACTTATTTTACCTTACGTCCTTAACCCCCAAGTAACCCTCTAGTAACAGTTGGTGCAATGCATGAATAATGTACCATTCAAACATCAACACTCAAGCATCACCTTAAGGTCACCAAGATGAACATTCATACAACCTTCATTAACGTAAACCCATACTTTCACATAAGCATAACATATCACGACACACATACTTCACATATGACCCACCATACTCCATGAACCACATGTAAGACTCATATTAAGACCACATGCAAGTCAAACCTACCAATAACATCCTAAGAGGAAATTGTCAACAATAGCATACTTGGACTTCACTTCAAAAAGATATCATAAGACCTTACTCATAATTCCAAACTAAGCCTACTAGTGCAATGTACATGTGAATCCCCATAGCCTAACAAATACTATGTAAATTCACAAAGACACCACAGACATATAACTTACTTCATACATCCACACGACATCTATAGACAACTACATGTATACCAAGTAAGACTTTCATCAGATAGTCAGTAATGCGAACATCATGCACATAAAGTGAGACCTCATCATATCGACACCATATGACTCATAATATGCATATTATCGTAATAATTTGTCAATATCATAATTTCATGCATAAAGAACATAAACATATACATATACATATACTTATAAAACTCCTTCCTAGAACTTCCTTCACGAAAGTACTTATGCAATGCATAAGTAAGTTCATTATCACCTATCCTAAGAAACTTCCATTAGGTTATCCTAGTTAGGGTTTATTAGATTATTTCCATTGTTAATTTTACATTAGGAAAATTATATCCTGAACCGCAGCTAAGATCATGTGTGCAAAACATGGAATTTGATGTATCCCCTCACACCAAAGAGGGTATCTTACTTTCCAAGGTAAGACATGAATATCATGCTAGCATATTAGGTTGATTCACTTGCTAGGTCCCATGGAGAAACATAGTTTATAGAACATGGAGGTATGTATGAAATCTCTTTTTATTCCAATAGGACAGTATAGTTATCCACCTCACGAGGACTATAGTTAACAAGCCTTACCTTTGGGAAAGGACACTTTTTTGAAAAGTGTTTATTACTACACTTTATAAAAATAGGCTTTAGGTTAACTCCTCATATGCATAGCTCATAGGTTATAGATGAGGAATTCCTTTCATCAACTTAATCATGTGAGAAAACCTTTCACATGGACATAACACATACAAAGCATAGTCTAGATAGAGCACAATTGATCAAACCATTCAAGAGACCCTACTTTACTAGAATATCATAATATGCTTCATTCATACATTTCGTATGTGTGTATGGAGATGTATGTGAGATGACCTTTCACATAAACACTGTTGGACCACACATGTTCATACTTGACTTCATTCATACATAAGTTTCTAGGTGTACATATATGAGCAACCCTTTCACATAAAAAGTTTTTGACACTACACATATTCGTACATCATTATATCATATACTTAACATCATAACATATAAGTCATGTTCAAAACTTACTCATGCATTAATATTCATGTACATAGAGAATCATCCTAGGAACTATCCTATCAAGGCTCACATGTGCAATGCATAGACAAGGTCCCATACCCTTGTCCATACTAGTACACCTATCAAGTCATCCGAGATAAAATATCCTTTTGTACATTGTTGAAAATATACTTCACACGCATATTAGCTACCATTAGTGCATATGAGAATTATCCTTTCATTATAAACAATGAATATATGCTACTCATCGACATGCATGAGGTGTGTGTACATTAGACAACATGATCACATAATGTCTAACAACATATATTGAGGCTGCTACCCTCTAACGATCTTAATATACATTTATGCATAGACCACATACCACATTATAGAATAGGAGAAGACATCTTCAACATTGAATAAGACTCCTAACCTTGGTTAAGATCACTCATTCATATAGGGTTACATAGTTAGGGGTCATTTATCAATATTAAATTCATCAAGGCTAAGCATATAGACCACACCTAACCGTAATAACATCAATTCTTACATTAGTGCTTTACCTAGAGCATCAGAAAAACGAATACAACCTCATGTGTGTAATCATCATAGCCACACTTCACAAATTATCAATTTGACATCAAGGCCTTGATCATAACATATAGGAATATACAATAATGTAAACACCGCCATCATAAGTGGACCATGCCACACAATGTCATCCATGCCCAATTCAACTAACATATGCTAGAACTTAGGGTGAAGTTACGAGTTATGCAAGCTTTGATCACCATCGATCAATTCTGAACAATTCATCTCCAATTCACATAAATAACAATAGTAATAGTCAATTCAACATAATTGAAACATAATTTAATCAACATTGAATCAAGATCACAAGACACATATTATATTATAATTCGAGAATTTGGGAGGATGATGGGTTCTTCATGAAATTGGATTGAAATTAATCCTGAAAAGAGTAACTAATCATAAATTCATCATAATAATGCTTTTGAAATAAATTTGAGAATGAAACCATGACTAGATTGAAAGATAGCAATTTTGATCATGAAATCTTCTTTGAAAACCTTTGAGGGATATCCTTAGATGAATGGATAACTAAGAATGATCACAATACCTTAATAGAAGAAGATCCCACACATTTTGAGAAGAAACCACTTCAAAATTCATCTTCTAGCTTGAGCTTGAGTTTTCCCTCCAATGGAGGTTTTGAGGGAATTTGGAAGAGAAGAGGGTTTTGGGTATCTTTACTTCTCATTGGGTATTGGGGTTTTCACTCGGGAAAAGGGTTAAATAATTCTTAAAAATTGTTTATGACCGACACCCAAAGTTACCAAAACACCCCTCATACTTTTTGGGACTTTTAAACATGTGAAACTTGACATTAAAGCGATGCAACTGAATATGGGAAGTTCTTATGCTTCACGGAGGTAGAGAACCTCGTGTAGGGCACGCTGCGCACTGACAGACTCAGTTCTAGGTGCGCGACACGTGATAGGTTCCCATTCTTGGTGCTATACGTTGCGTTGGTAGTTTCCTTGTCCAGCATTTGTGTCCTTCTCGAGGGCCCTTATGGTGGTCCTCTAGGAGTCGTACTCAATCAATTTGACTCTAAAAATGTGTATTAAGATTCTAGGGTCACCTCTTCTATATTCATACTCCACAAAACACATAATAACAGGGAAAACATACATGGACACACTAGCACGTCTAAAGATTAACTATCGAACGTGTTGGATATTCAACCTCCAAACCACTTCAAATCAATCGTACATACTGTAAAACACTTTATTAACACATTATTAACCTTTTTGGGCACATATGGGGCTCTATAAACCTTAGTTCATTTTGAGGGTTCTTACTATATTCCCCACTTGGGAACATTTTTCCTCGAATGAAAACTTGGAACATCTCTAACACTTTCAAGGACTCAGTGAACCATAGAGATGCTCAAAACATTCAACACATCAGCGCATAATACGGAATGCACCAAACTTACAATGAACATCAACCTCAAACCAGTTTTAACTCAATGCAACCCAAACAAGTAGAACCTTTATTCACTCACTTTTTAATGCATCAAACACATAGGCTCTTGTCATGTTCATAGGAGGAATATCCATATCCTAATAATGAAATGGTATTTACATTTCATTTCATCTAGATCTCATCATGCAAAAACCTTTAAGTCACACACAGGCAGGTTCAATATCACTCACGAAGCAAACTACTAATTCATACTCAATGCACATATATCATGAGTAATATGGATTAACAAGGATTTTTATCGTTTAGACATAACATCATAAAGGTCATACTAAACATTACCATGTATGGCTAAGGATGAATGTCCTTCTCCTTAACGTACTCACGTGTTATCATAAGGTTCATATACAAGCGATGCACAAAGGTCAATTCATTTTAATGAGAACTTCACTGATTTTTAATCAAATCATGCTCATACTTCCTTCCTAATTAAGTCAAAATGGTCTATAACACCACACACATCACAACCATAGGAAGTTATTTCTCACAATTTCAATTTCCAGCATAACTCTAGTCTTCATAAGCATGCATCAACGAGGGAATTCTTTCAATTTATAGGCACTTATCAAGAGCACTAGCTAAACATACCATCACCCCTAAAGAGTGAGCCTACATTAGCACTCCTAGTCACAAAAATCACATATTTTTAAAAGAATCTTCATATTTCGTTTGAAGGAGACTCAATTATTTTGATGGATTAAAACACCGCATACTATAAGTGACATCAAACATTCTCCTTACCTTGTTTCATGAAGTTAAATGCACAACTAACACATTGAGATGCACAATCAACATGACAAAACCTGAATTTGATCAAAAATCATTTTTTCATGCAATTTAGAATCTTCAAAACATGCTTAACATAGTTTAAATTAAGACAAACATAACATATGGAGAACATGCAACTTATACCTTTTTGCAAGACTTCTTTCAGTAACAAGATACTAGGAACTCTTTTGTTTCAAGCTTAAGTAAGAATAGAAGGACAAGATAGGGATATCTACAACCTTACTACTCATATAATCATCCCCACTTAGGGTAAAACCTTTTAAAAGCACATCTCAACCTTAAGTGAACCTACCAACCTTAGCAACTAAGCACATCATCCCTCCCTTGGGATCTCAGCTCATGCACACCCTTCATCAACATCACCTAAAAGTTATTTTCAGCCTAGAGAAGTTCAAGGGAAATCAACATAAGAACATTAAGGGCACTTAAAATATCACCATCAAGGCACATTATCCCTCACTTAGGCTAATCCTAATCATATCATTCCCTTAAACACCAAGGTCAAGGCAAGTCAAGACCAACCTATATACTCCTCACATAAGAAGGTCTAACATCATTGAGGGTTCCCACTCCAAATCATCATATCAAGGAGTCTACAAAGTCAATAATCAAGGGGTGATACCTCATGCTTTGTCATTCCTCTAATACAAACACCTAAGAGGAAATCCATAATAATAAAGTTAGGTAATAATATCCAACCACATAAGGCCTCAACTATACCATGAATCATGAAAACCTTAAGGGAAACATAGAAGAGACTTTTCCATAAAGACCTCTCTCTTTTATTTAAACACTAGTACAAGGTAACTTCTAGGTCATTTAAACCCACATTATCACCTTTGGAGGGAACTCTCCACCAACTATATCTAGGTACAATATTAGCCACCTTTAAACTAGGTCAACATCAATTATATCCTTCTCCCTACTCTTATAATATGTTCATAAGGAAACTAAAAAATTAGTCATAAGGGTTGTTCCATTTATTAGCATACTTCACAATCACCTTACAAGGTAAGCACACTACCTTCACTTCTAAGATCAAGCTTACACACAAAATTCCAATCCATACATGGTTATTATGAAGAATCATACACATATACAAGGGAAATATCGAACCATTACATAACTATTTACCATATTTTTTCCAAAACCATTCAAGCCTAAACCATACCAATATACCACCATCATACATAATCATAAGGCAACTCATTGTTCCAAATGGAACTACATAATACTATAACAAATCTTAACAAGCTATAACCATGTCATTACATAATTCTCACATAACACCTTTTTTTTTATAAATCACATATATATCCATAAGTGGCACCACATAAACACATATCAAGTGCACCTTCAGATATAGTCATCAAACAATAAAAACCAAGATAAATATCAAAACTCACCTTTTCTCAAGCATAGAGATACCATCTCATTTAAGGAATACATCTAAAACACTACCAGACAACAAAACATAAAAGAGAGATCATATAGAGTAATGTTATATGGAACAACATGAGAATAGTGAAGAAGGGAAGCTCTATCGTCCTATAGCCTCTCACTCATACATGTGTTGCGACTCACCATTAATGAATGAGACTCTAATAACTTCATGATCTAATACCAGACTTGTCACTATCGGAGACTACCCCACAGAAGTAACATGGCGTACTTGACCTCTCAGAGGTCTTATACAAGCCCATAGTTATCAGTCATCCCATTATCATAGGAAATTTAGCAGAAAATTTTAAACTTTCATACCACACATATGCTAGAAATATCACATCATATATATAAAAATCTCATAACACGTAGTTAGACTCTAAGTCTCTTTTGCCATCTTTGACTCAATATCATTAGAGTAAATTAGGGACACGACCCTTGTAAAATAAAATAATAAATAAGCCATTACATAACATTGAATAAAACTTAACATCGGAAATCCTCGATAACATAAGGATTCCTTTCCCTGAACTTGGGAAAGGGATCCAAGTCCTTCACTTTAAGAGACATCCTCTAGTCAATACCACCTACACTTAGTGTAAAAACATGAAGAATAATGGTGTTAGTACAAGAATGCGCTAAGTGTGACAACCATTCAAAGCATGCATTTATAGAGGACATTTGGTTAGAAAACCATGCATTATACCTTTTAGTTGAACTTCATAAAACTTTGATAGAATAAGTACACAATAGCTCATATACTTCATATAGGCATGGACACTATTCATAAAATCACATAAATCCATATAATTCATTTAAATCTCATTTAGCATTTCATAACATCATACTTCTTTTACCTTAAGTCATTAACCCCTAATTATCCCTCTAGTAACAATTGGAGCAATGCATGAATAGTGTCCAATTCCACTACCACCACACTCAAGCATCACCTTAAGGCCAAAAACATGAACATTCATATAACCTTAATAATCTTAAACCCATACTTCACATAAGCATAACATATCATGAGCCACACACATCACATATGACCCAACATACTTCATGAAAAGCATATAAAACTCATTTTTAGGCCGCATGCAAGTCAAGTCTACCAATAACATCCTAAGACGCAATAGTAAATAATAGGATACTTGGACTTCACTTCGTAAAGACATCATAAGACCTTACTCATAATCCTAATCTAAGCCAACTACTTTAATGTACATGTGAAGACCTATAGCCTCACAAATACTAAGTAAACTCACAAAGAGAGAACAAACATATCACTTACTTCATACACCCACACGACATCTATAATCAACTAAATGCATACCAAGTAAGACCTTCATCATATAGTCATTAAGACCAACATCATTCACATAAAGTGAGAGCTCATCATATAGACACAATAGGACTCATTCTATGCATATTATCATAACAATTGTTCAATATCATAAGGAATGTCATGCATAAGGTACATAAACATATACATATAAATATAGATTTCCTTCCTAGAACTCCATTCAAAAAACTACTTGTGCAATGCATAGGTAAGTTCATTACTCTCATCTATCCTAAGCAACCTCCCTTAGGTTATCTTAGTTAGGGTTTATTAAATTACTTCCATTGTCCATTTTACGTTAGGGTAACTATAACATTAATTGACATTAAGACTATATGTTCTAAACTTGGAATTTGGTGTCATCCCCTCACATCAAAAAGGGTATCTTGCTTGATAAATTAAGGCATGAATATCATGCTAGCATATTTGGTGGATCCACTTGCTAGGTCTTATGGGCAACATAGTTTATGGAACTTTAGCGTATATATGGAAACCATCTTTATGACAATTGGGCATTGTATAGATCCACCTCATAAGGACTATGTTGAACAAGCCTTCACTTTGGGAAAAGACAACCCCATCATCAAGTTCACTCGGTATTAAGCTAACTTTCCTTTTATGAAAAGCCTTCATTAACATTACTTTATAAAAATTTTCTTTAGGAGATTAACTCCCTATCTGCATAACTCATAGGTTATAGATGAGGAAGTCCTTATATCTACCTAAATCATGTTAGAAAACCTTTCACATGGAAATAACACATACAAAGCATAGTCTAGTTTGAGTGTAATTGAGCAAACCTTTCAAGAGATCATACTTCACAAGAATATCATAATATGCTTCATTCATAGATTTCATATGTGTAAATATATGTGAAAAGACCTTTAACATAAACATTCTTGGACCACACATGTTCATACTTCACTTCATTCATTCATAAGTGTATAGGTGTACATATATGAGCAACCCTTTCATATAAACACTTTTAGACACTACATATCTATATATATATATATATA
>NC_028638.1:22925534-22997831 GCF_001406875.1 Solanum pennellii
GAAAAATTTAAAACTTTCATTATCACTACATGGAGGTTTACATAGACCTCTACATACACAATATATATATATATATATATATATATATATATATATATATATTCATATCATATACTTAACATCATAAGACATAAGTCATGTTCAAAACTCACTTATGCATTTATAATCATCTACATAGAGAATCATCCTAGGAACTATCCTATCAAGGCACAAATGTTAAATGTATAGACAAGGTCCCATACCCTTGTACATAATAGTACACCTATCAAGTCATCCTAGTTAAGATATAATTTCACACTTCATGAACATATACTTCACATGCATAATGTTAGACATTAGTGCATATGATAATTATCCTTTCATTAGAAACAATGAATATATGCTACTCATCGACATGCATGAGGTTTGTGTACATTAGACAACATGATCACATAATGGTTAACAACATATATTGAGGCTGCTACCCTCTAACGATCTTAATATACATTCATGCATAGACAACATACCACATTATAGAATAGGGGAAGACATCTTCAACATTGAATTTAAGACTCCTAACCTTGGTTAGGAGCACTTATTCATATAGGGGTACTTAGGTAGGGGGTCATTTATCAATAGTAAATTCATCAAGGCTAAACATATAGACCACACCTAACCGTAATAACATCAATAAAATAAGTGCTTTACCTAAAGCATGATACTAGGATTAAGAACAAGACATACAACCTCATGTTTATGATCAACATAACCACACTTAACCAACCATCAATTTGCCTTCAAGGACTTGATCATAACGTGTATGAATTTACTATAATGTAAACACCGCCACCATAAGTGGACCATAGCACAGAGTGCAATCTGAAGTCAATTCAACTACCATAGGCTAGGAATTAGGGTAAACTTATCAATTATACAAGCTTTGATAACCATTGATCGATTCTCAACAATTCATCCTCAATTCACATAAATAACAACATTAATAGGCAATTCAACATAATTGCAACATAATTCAATCAACATAGAATCAAGATTACAAGACCCACAGTATATCATAACTCGAGAATTTGGGAGGATCTTGGGTTCTTCATGAAATTTGATTTAAATTCATCCTTAAAACATTAGTTAATCATAAATTCATCATAATAATTATTTAATAATCAATTTGAGAATGAACCCATTAGTAGATTGAAAGATAGCAATTTTGATCACGAAATCTTCTTTGATAAATCCTGAAGGAAGTCTTTAGTTGAAATGATAACTAAGTATGAAGGATCAACATACCTTAATAGAAAATAATCCCACACATTTGGAGAAGAAACCACTTCAAAATTCATCTTCTAGCTTGAGCTTGAGTTTTCCCTCCAATGGAGGTTTCGAGATGATTTGAAAGAGAAGAGGGTTTTAGGATATTTGATTTCACATTAGGTATTGGGATTTTGGCGTTAAGAAAGGGTTAAATAAGTCATAAAACATTTTATTACCGACTCCAAAAGTTACAAAAATACTCCCATACTTATTGGGACTTTTAGACATGTCAAACTTGATTTTAAACGACCTAATCTTATTTTGGAAGTGGCTACGCATCGCGGAGGGAGATACTAATTCTTCTTACAATATTCTTAAAGAAGTGAGCCTTGTTTAGGGCTTAAGATGCATAGGTAGACTCAGTGCCAGGCGCGCAACACGTGAGAGGCTCCCAATCTTGGAACTGCACGCTGCCTTGCGCAACTTCCTTGTCCAACGTGTGGGTCCTCCTCGGGGGCCATTATGGCGGTCCTCGGGGAGTCGTACACAAACACCTTTGATTATAAGCATGTATATAAACATTCTAGGGTCACCTCTACTGATTGAAGACTCCATACAACACATAAAAACAAGACAAACATACAAGGACTCACTAGCACGTCTAAAGACTAACTTTGGAACTTCCTGGGCATTCTTGGACGTTTGACCTCCAAACAATTTAAAATCAATCATACATATTGTAAAACACTTTATTAACACATTATTAACCTTTTTAGGAACTGGTGAGGCTCTAGACACCTTATTTCATTTTGAGGGTCCTTACAACCAACCACATGATTTTGAGAACCACTTTTGTTTGTGACATCAAAGTCAAATTATTGAAACAACAGCACCGACCTCATCAACATTGGATTAGTATGTTTTTTTACCATCAAAAATGACTAAGCAGCGTGATCGGTGCGTACAACAACATTGTTACCTAAGAAGTAGTTCTTGCTTTGTAACTGTATAGTTATGTTGAGTACCATTTAGAGTTTTCCTTGCTTAGTAAATGGGATGGATTAGCTTGTTGCGCTTTTTTCCCAACAAAACAGATAATGTTGTACAACTTTCATTATACATCACTTAAATGTGTCCTAAATAGTTAGGACTATGATAACCATTGTGGAAATCAATTTCTCTTCAAACATTTAAAAGTAATCATATGTGTGTCATCAAAGTTAACTTCTACTTCCTTCTTGTAGATCTTGCACAAAGGTTGTACAATTTTTGAAAAATCTTTCAGCTCTGGTAAAATCCGTCATGCCCTAAAAAATACGAGCATATTTTACCGAGATTGTAGGTGGTACCTTCTAAATTACTATGATATTTGCTTTATCAACTTACAACCCTTTTTGTGATAATTGGTGACCAAGAACTATATCATCTCTAACAATGAATTTTCATTTCTCCCGATTTGGGACCAAGTTTGTCTCCACACATGTTTGAAGGACCTGTAGTGTACAACATGCTTAAAAAGGGTCACCGACAACTAAGAAGTCATCCATGAAGACTTCCATCGAATCTTCTACCAAATGAGCAAAAATAGATACCATGCAATGTTGAAACGTTTCCAGAGCATTAAATAGCCAAAACAAAATTCTTTTGAATGCAAACATCAAATATGGACAATTAAAATTTGTTTTATCGTGGTCTTCCGGAGCTATAGAGATTTTACTATCCAAAGAGCAATATCATCCTCTTTTTAAAAGCCGATCAAGCATTTCATCTATAAAAAGTGTGGGAAAATGATTTCAATCAACGAGTTCAACTTCCAATAATTCATGCATACTCATTATCTGGTTACCTGTCTGATAGATACAACTTTTGTCTTTTAATTTAGTACTATGTGATGCCTCCCTTTCTCTATACTCATTTTAATAGACTCATCCACTTGCTATCTGCCATAGGGTAGATTGCACCTGCATCTAACCATTTTATTATCTCCTTTTCACCACTTCTTGCATTGGTGGGTTCAATATCTGTTGATGCTCAACACCGGTTTACATTCTCAACCAAGCTGAATTTTGTTTGTGCAAATGCCCGGTAGAACTCCCACAATGTCAGCGATACTCCATCAAATAAATTTGATGTGTCTTCTCAACACCTTAATAAACAACCTTACTTCCATTTTAGCAAATAATCTGCGATGATTACGGGTAAGGTGTTACTCGCTCCCAAGAATGCATACCAAAGACAAGAAGGGAGAACTTTCAACTCAAGCTTAGGTGGTTCCTCTGTTGATGGATTTTCGTGAGGACTTTCTCAATTTTTTATAACAATATCCAGCTTCAATGGAGTCTTTGAGTATCCCCCCAAGCCCAATGTGAAGCTGCTACATCATCATAACCATTGACTCCAGACTCATCATAGTGTGCAAGAACAGCCTCAAGGTGTTCACTAATACACCCCAAATGGATCAAACTATCTACTGTTTCATCAATTCCATCAATAGTCAAACCATATGAATATTTCTAGGGTTCTTAATTGACTTACACACTTTAAAAATGCCTTCATTTTCATTCACCTGGAAGTTCAATTCTCCACTTTTAACATCCACAAACACTCTCCCATGTGCTAAAAATGTTCTTCCAAAAGTAATGAGAATTTCAGCATCAATCTCTCAATTAAGAAGGATAAAATCAGCCATAAATATGAATTGATCAACCTTTACCATGATATCATAAAGTATCACATGGGATGCTTGATTGATCGGTCTTCCATAAAAATCCTCTTGTTGTGTATTTTTCTTAACCCAACCCAGATTGTTAATAGCTTAAGGATGGCAATAGATTGATACTTGATCCCAAATCACATAGGGCCTTGGAAAATTGGATCATACCAATAGTTCTAGGAATGGTGAAAGCTCCAGGATCTTCATTCATTTTAATCATCTCATTAGTAATAATTGCACTACAAATATGAGAGACTTCAATTGTTTCAAAGTCCAAACTTCTTTTCTTTATTACTAACCCCTTCGTAAACTTGACATAACTCGGAATCTTCAAAAATGCTTCCACTATAGAGAGAAAATTGGTAATGTCTTGAACACCGATAATACCTTCTTGAACTTTTCCTCCTTATTTTTCCTTTTGAGAGGTTGGGGAAATGAAGGAAGTATTTTGAGTAGAGGTTGCACCAATTTTGAGATCAGAGTGCTTTTTCAAACATATATTTGTAACTCTTTGGCAACACTTTTTTGGATGAGTATGTATTCTTCATGAACTTCTTTGTCATTTTCATGGGCTTGTGCTTCATCATTACCTTTCATTTGACCTACCTCTACCTTTCCACTACGAGTAATCATAGAAATATATCTATCACCACCCTCAATCAAAATTGTCACGTGTATGGTTTTTCGTCCCCTAATTATTTTTGGTGCTAGTGTTGCCAAAAGTTGAGTTATATAAACTTCAGGTAGCTATATTGTGTCAGCGTGAGACTTCACTTTATAGCTTAATGATGAGAAATTGTCTTTCATCCCTTTTAGTAAGTCATCCGAGCCTTCAACTTTGTAAAGAATAAGAGACAACAAATTATCTACTCGGAGGCTACTTGTACTCCTCATAGAATTTGGTCTCTCACACGATCGAGTGTGATCCTCTTCATTATCATCCTTTCTTATTCAAGGATCATTTCTCTCTACCCATTCTGAGAGTTCTAACTGGTATTACTACCACACTGTAGGTAGTATGGATGGAATCTTCCTCAAACCTGTGAGGGTTCTTACCTTTATTTTCCCACGGCTTAGAAAAGACCGCGTAAGAACCCTCATCAACTCTAAATAGTCCTCTTGGTACATTGGGATTTTCCGCATTTTCCAACACTTAAACTTCTCGAATATCCAGCTCCATTTATGTTAATATCTTGTTTACATTCTAATCCCTTTCTCTTTATTAATCATCTTTCTCTTAAGTCATTCAGAAGCATATAGGTAAAATTTGATCTTCTTGTGTGTACCATGAATGATTTACTTTTGTGATATAATCAAGTAGAATGAACCCATATTAAATGATTGAAACATTGTTCCACCTCAAACCAATTTATCATCTTATCCTTTATTTACAGAATAAAGACTTCACTAGAAGTGTTGGAGAATTAGATTGTTTGGAAGTCCATGAGCTAGGCATTGAAGTAGTAGATTTTTTAAACTCAACCATGTTTAATGGATAGGTTGATATTCCAATATCTTAAAACCTTGAATGTTCTATATAAGTTTTATCATCCATGATAGGGAAAGAACCTCCATTCGAATGTCATGGTAAGCTCATCCTAAGACTTGATGGAATTCTTTTGTAACTCAGTCGACTATTTTGACACCCCCCCCCCCAAAATTCTATGACGTAGACTAGAGATTCACAAAATGAATAATGATAATTTTAGATCTAAATAAGTATAATAAAATTTTCTAAAAGTGTTAGAACGAAAAAGCTAAGAAATGACCATGACGTCAGCAAACTAGCGAACTTGAACTAGTAAACGTCCTTAGGTCTTGGGAAGGTTTGGGAGTGTTGTATGAAATCTAAAAAATTGTAAAAAGTCTTAAAATAGGTAAAATAATGTATATAGGGTAAAAACATCAAGTTACGACTACCCAAGGATTGGTCGGGGGGTCCACGAAGGGACCCCACTTTGGACCAACCAAGCTTCCAAGAGGCAACAACTTTTGTTCATGGAGGGAGCCAGTCCGCGTCGGAGACTTGGCACACCCAAGGCCAAAAACTTTGGTTTGCGACGCGGATACTTCGTGGACTCTTCTCGTTCAAAAAATATTTTTAAAACTCTTTCGGGAACAACTTTGCGACGCGGACTTGTTTCCCAATGAAAAATTGAAATTTGAATTCGAGTTTAACTTGTTAATTTAAGTAAGGGGTCTTTTTGGTATTTTATGGGAGGGTTATATATTAATTTTCTTTCAGTTTTACAACACGATCACTAACTCAAATTAAAACCCCAAAACAAATCCCAAAAGCTCTCCCTTCTCTCTCTTCTCATCACCCATAGAAGAAGCTTTGAAGCTTGGAGAAGAAGACCAAATCCCTCAAGTTTCTATGCAATTTCTTGGTTATTCAAATTTAAGGTATGATTTTTTTCACTCTTGGGATTATTTTCCCCATGAGATCCCTCCAAAAAATGATTTCTAAATCCCCCAAATCAGGGGTTTTCTTCTAACACATGAATCTTCATTGAAATGAAATTATGAATCAATTGTGATGAATCATGATGAACTAATGTTGTTTAAGTATATATTTTATGGTTAATTGATTATGTCCTATGAGATTTCCCTAGACCCATGTCATTCCCCCAATTTCATGAAAATCTTGAATTGATGTGGTAAATTGTGAAGATCATGAACATGTAGAATAACTACGTTGTTATTAATTATGTAATTGCCTCTTGAATTACCTTGTTTATGTAATTGGTTATGTATTCTTGGTAATGTAAGTATGAAGGTTCTTGGAAGGGGAAAACAAGGCATATTGTGAAGTATGAGTTACTTAGATAGTAGTGCTTCTATGTCTAATGTGTGGTTGTGATGTGATGCTAGGTATTACTCATCGTTAACCCAAATACATTTAATTACACATGAATTTGGTATGCATGTTATGATACAATTTTTATATGATTAAAAGTAGTTTCTGACGATTATAATAAAGTGCTATGTGAAATGTTTACTCACTTCTGATGTGGTGTCTAAAGTAAAAGGATTGTTCTCGCTTGTGATGACCTATGAGCTAATATGATAAGATGTTTACACAGAGGTATAGAAGGGACCAATGTGAACTTGTACGATGGACTAAGATGATTAATAAAAGGAATAATTTCTTAGCACCGAAAGGGCATGTAAATGAGAGGGAGATCTCGCGTTTAGTGAGTCTGGCCTCCCACATGGGTTTCTTAACGTTTAGCAAGTACGTATTCCCATGATATGTGTTGTATGACGAGAAAAAAACCTCCATGTCTAGTAAATCAAGGTTTTTAATAAAAAACCTCCTTGAACCTTAACTATGTCCCCACATAGGACTCTATCTTAGCGGATCTACCTACATAGCTATGTACGAATGGTTACACCATAGGTAAGTGTTAACCCTCTCATTTTGGTGTAGTTGTAGAACAATGGATTCCATGTAGCTCATATGGTCTCATGTCGGTTATTGCACTTATTTCCCAAATGTAAAATTAAATGAACAAGTTAAGTATGTGAACTCTTATTAGGGTTGTCTTAAAGGCTACTACATAGTCTGATGGAGGGTATGAGACTTCTCTTACACATTGCACATCTGGGATCCTAAGGGATGGTTCTACTAGTGTTCTCTTATGATTATGATTATGATTATGATTTTGATGACGAGATATGAGTAGTACTGATGTATGAAGCATGTTCAAAAAATAAATGAATATGTTGTAAATATGAAATGGGTTGCTTAATGTTATACTTAGCTTTGTATAGGGTTATTGGGCTTTGTCCTTGGCATTGCACAATTGTTTCTTGGGTTGTTTACTTGGTTTGGTTTATATTATGTTGAATTGACTTTGTATGCTTATAAATATATGTTCATATTGAGTTAAATTTATTGAAAGAATGATTTTGAATAAAATGTCCTTTTCCCATGCATTGATAATTTTTGTGCATGGAAGCCATACTTAGTATGTGTGATGTAATAACCCATCTCCCTTTTCCCCAAACATTTTATGTTCGGGACATTGAGGAGATTCGTGACCATTGGAGAAGAAGACTTGGATCTTTCCTAAGTCAATTTGTGAGTCCTCATGAGTTCCGAGGATAGAGACACTCATCAAGCCTTATTAGTTTTGTCTATGTTTTAAGAAAATTATTCCATTCTCATGTTAAGGCTTCAATGTAGCCTATATGGGCATATTATATGAGACTACGGGCTATGCCCAAACTATTGTGATTCACATTTTAGATGGTTAAATGTGAGAAAAATTATTAGATTGTGTTGTTGTTAAATGTTAAACGAGAAGCCTATGTAAGCTTCATAAGTGAGGGGTCTATGTAAATCCCATATATGATATGCGGGAAATCTAATTATACTTTACAATATAGAAAGGTATTAATTTTTCCGCATTTTCATTACCTATGATGTGCTATGACAAATTCTGAGGGATTGTCTAACTCCTATTCAAGGACAAAGACGCCGGTTACGCCTAGGGGGTACTTTGGATCGTAACATATTTCCTAGCTTTGCTCGCCAGAGAAAATTGGAATAATCTGAGGCATATTGATTCTCATTAATTATTCTTGACTGATAATTGACCACATACCTCTAATAGATTCAGCATATGCACATGTGGGTCATTGCGAATCAACCCCTTGTATAGTCCTTTCATTTGCAGGAGATGGAGAATTATGCTAGTATTGTGGGATATAGCTTTCTCTTCGGTTGATGGTCGACCTTGGAATATACCATTCCACAACCTTGACGTATCAAGACTCCCGAGCTCAATATATACCATGAGTCATGGGGTTCCTTCTATCGAGCTGAATTTGTCATGACCCGCTAACTAATAGTGCCAATTTATCACTTTAGTTTTACACTTCATTTTCAAGTAAGCATAAAACGCTAAATTATATTTATATAAACATGCAATAAAGTAGTTAAACCATAGTCATAAGTCAGGCCCATTTTGGATAAGCACAAAATTACATAATTACCTAGACCAATAAAGCAAAACTCAGTAATTAAGCCAATTATCAAACCCCCAAAGTTGGGGTTTTAGCTAATCATCATCAAAGAAAGTAATTCAGTTCGTAATACATGCTCCATAGCTGGGTATTAAATATTTAAGTTCTAAGAAGGAAATTATTTTTCTATTACAAAAACCAATTGAAACCTCTTGCGAAAATTTCTTAAAATAATGAAGAATAGTGGTTTTTTCTCTCTATTTCGTTCCACAATTACTGAATTCCTTTTTTCGCTTCCAAAAGTTCATTTATAGTGATATGAGACATGGATATTTGGGATTTATCGGCGATGATGGTCGGCCTTCTTCCACCAATTGGCTACTCACCGATGTTCTAGTCCATCGCCCCTTTCTTCTGCACGTTTTCCTCATTAAGACACTATAAAATTAGGCTATCTATATCGGGCTGAAAAATCAAATGACGTTGTACCTTTTAATACTTTAGCTCGCCATTTTAATTTTTTATTTTGTCTTGGTCCGGTACAATTCTCCTTAGCCAATACGGTCGGCGATTGGCCAACTGAAATTGCAGTTCGCCTAAGTTTCTCCTGTTTCATGCTATGTGTTCTATGAAATAATCTTTTCTAGGGGCATCGCTGATATTTTCTGATTTCTCTTTGCAATTGTCAGTCTTGTTTGTCTTCGTTTTCTTATCTTTTGTTGCTCGATTTTCTTTATTAGTTTCCTTGTGTAATTTCTTTATTCATATACATGAAAATCGAGGATTCAATGGAGAAATTAAGCATTTGAAGAAATTTAATCTATATAAATAAATCCCCCAATGAGTCCAAACCTCAGACTCATCAGGGAGGGGATTCGTGCCTGACATGTGCCCTGAACTACCTTTAAAGTTTGACTTCTTGTGCCCTTTACTAGAATTACGTGTGGGTAGTCAAGCCCATCTCTTCTCCATTCTCAATTCACGTCTTCTCTCTCTTCTCTATACTAACTATCTAAGCCTTCATTAATCATTGAAATATCCTCTACATCATATTATTAACTCTTAAATCATAATTTCAAATAAAAGTAAATATTAAGAGTAATGTTGGAGAAACCTTATTGAGTGATCTATTAGAAGTCTTTTAAATCTTCAAAAACATGTTTTAAGTCTTAAGTGAATGTATAAGATACTGGGGAAATTTATGTTTCATGTTTCAAAATGATTATAAGAGAAAACATTATTCAAATGTAAACATTACTAAAATGAGAAGAAACGTTTGGTTTCTAAATGAGTTCATGAATAGTTTACAGTAGTACATCCTTTAAGAGAATCATTCGAATAATTATCCGAACTTGAGGATGTGTTATGTTTTAATAAATTTGGGTATGATTTGTATACACTATGGATAGTAATATTGAGCACTGATACATATATGATTTTAGACAACTCAAAATCCTTAGAAAACTATATATGCCGACATGGTTAAAGGATCATACTTTTTAGATAATTGCTTATTGTTATAAAACACAACATAGTTGAGCAATTTAAGTGAGAATGTTCTATATCCTGACAAGCTATATAATTGTTCTATGACTATGCACGAAATACTGTACCATAACATTGCTCATTGTTGCTTCTCTTAGCAAAAAATAATAAAAAGTTTATGATTGTAATTTTTATATACATTTAGTTATTATGTATTCGCATAAAAGATTTATAAACCTTGCATCTTTCATTGTTTCTTTAATGATGAGTTGAGTTTCGTTGAGTTTAGTTTATTATGTTTTTCCTTTCTATATGCTTAACTATCTATCTCTATGTTAACTTTTCCCTTTAAATACTCGTACATTCGATGTTCTGAAGCTACTAGTACTGCATCATTTCATGATTCTCATACAGGTATTCAAGATAATCGACCAGCGCTTCATTGATCCTATTACAATTCAGTTAGCTTTGGTGAACCATTTTTATTTCCGGAGAGCTTCACATTATGGTTTGTTTTGTTAGGATATTGTCGGTCTTTTCTCAAGTTACATCAGAATTATTTAGAGGGTTCATAGACAGTAGTTGTTGAGAAGTATTTTCCCATCTCCCTTGTTGATGTTTTAAAGACTTTGAGTTGAACACTTATGTTTATTTCAGTATTTTTGAGATAGTATTGAGTTAAACTATTTCATTAGTGATACTTTATGAGTTGAGTTTTGCAATTGAGTTTTCTATTTCACTTGAGTAAATCTTTTTTTGAATAATAAGTAAAGACAATGGTTTTCTTGGGGACTATTGAGGATTATTGAGTGTTGGGCACGTCCAAGGTGTGGACTGAGGGCGTGTTAAACTTGGTATTAGAGAACAAAGTTCAAAAGTTTATGGTGTGTATGAAGTTGTATCTTTAGCGTGCTTTTTATATGTGGAAAGTGTTCCACATCTATAATTTGGAAGAAACAACATTTAGGAGAAATAAACAGGTCTCAATATAAGAGGGATACAACCATTTACAATCTAAATAAAACTACTAGAAGTCTATTACATGAACCTAAAAAAACTTCTAAGATAAGTGTCCTCAAATAATTAAGGACATACCAAACTTCAGGATAGAAAATCCAAACACTTCAATGTAGGAAGAATCCTTTAGTCATCACAACATACACTTGGTGTTAAATTATGAAAAATATGGTGTAAGTACAAATATGCACTAAGTATGATAACCATGCTAAAAAGGACATTGAGTTGAAAGTGAAATGATTAGGTAATTTCTGGTAAACTTTGTGAAATACAATATCACATACATGGTATTCAATCATAACAAACATATCAGACCCTTATCACATTAACGACATATTCATCACATGTAGACCATTGTCTTTACCTTACCTCTTCACTTTAAGTAACATTCAAGCAGTACTTTGTTGAATGTGTTGATAGTGTTGAATACCGCCATCCACGCCTAAGTAAGACTCTAACGTCACACAAGGTGGACCCTTATACTATATCTTTCCAACTCAACCATATTCATTCATAAAGACATAACACATTACAAGTCATAATCCTTACATAAGAACAATCATCCAAGATAACCCTAAGTGACACTAGTGCAATGTGCAAGTAACATTTCATACTACTACTCGCACCAAGTGCTCTTTTGGAATCACCTTAAACTAGGAACTTCACAATGAACAACTCATAACACTTTCATTAATGTGTGACATAGGACCAATTGACATCAAATGATAACTCATCAATTCATTGTCATCATAAGGACAGAACATGACACCCTTCAAATGTCTACTTGTTGAATGCATATATGACGTCTCATTCCAACAACTACACTAAGTAGTACACTTTTAGGAAAACATAGTTCATATCATTCTTTTGTAAGGGTAAGTCTTTACCGACATATATCATGAGATATTAACATGGAATCCAAATATACACCCTTATCAGATGAGGGGTCCCCACTTGTCTAAGGTAGGGTTATTCGTTTAGCCTTTATGTAGAAAACTACTAGCATGTCCTGTATGGGCTCATACGTAACAGATAGGGAGATTTATACTAGTTACCCAGTCTCAACTCGCGTGACGTACCTATCTCAAGAGATTGTTACTTAGTACCCGGACTCAACTCATAGGAGAATAGTCATGTCGCGACTGGAATCTAGACCCCTGATGAGTCCGGCATCGTTGACCTCTCAGAGGTCGCAGACAAGCCCACATATGTCATCCTTACTTCATCTAGGTTAATTTTAGTAGAAAATTTGAAATTTTTATTTCGTAACATGCATGTAAGTCATTCTACTTAAATTCATATGAGTTCACCATCAACCATCTAACATTAAGAACATCAAATGAAAGAAATAGTTCAATACTGCATTGAGTGTATACTTGCCAAAATGGAAACAATATAATGTATAAATTAAAACGGGAAAGAAACGTTAGTGGAATATACTCCAGTAGCTCAATCCTAGATAGAATATAATTGGCAAGCGTCCTTGAATGCATGAGAGCCTACCAAGTCCAGATTAATGCTTCAGTCCGGATAACTTCAGCGACCATCTGTAATCTCTAACGTCCATCTGTGCCTGCACCTAAAAATGTAGAGTTGAATGGGATTAGTACACACTTGTACTAAGTATGGGTATATGCAAGCACACACCAAGGACTTGCATGACTTAGAATAGCTCTTTCCTAAAAACATGATTTATTGAAAGTCAAGTTAGTGGACTTACCAAATTGCGATTAGGAAAGTCAGGGACTTGCCATATTTGAATTAGGACAGTCATACCATGAGAGTAACATGTTTCATCATATATATCATATTGCACACAACACATAACATATTACATATAACACATAACATATTGCATATAGCACATGGCATATTTCATATCATTCATTCATATGTCATGAGACCTTGAAATCATAGACTTGACATTAAGACTTCCCAAAATGAGGTCTCAACATATGGGACCTCGACTAGAGAGCCTTCGTTAGAAAATACAGAGTCTGGTACATTCATTCATACATACTTCATTTCATTCATTCATATAATAGTGTAACTACTAGTTATACCTAGGATGTAGTTTAAGACTCTCATCAGGTTTAATGTGCAGTGACCAGGAATAACCTACTGTCATTACTTAAGTCTAGCTCACCTCTTGATTATCCAATCCTAACAGTTTGGGTATCGTTCCTTTCATTATGTTCATCATTTGAGGCTGACCTCACTCTTTCTTAGGGAACTTTCACTTTAACCGACATAGATCATGTGAGAATCATGAAATCCAGTGTCTGCCCCACATCGAAAAGAGGTGCAAAATCATCGGCCAAAGTGACCGAAAACATGCTGACGTACATAGGGAATTGAAGCCTGCTAGATCTCTATATTGAAATATAGGTTCAAAGACTAGGAGAAATAAGGAGACCTATACCCGTCATGCCGGACAGTCTCATCTCATGAGATTTACGTGAACCTCCGCCCTACCCGAAAGAAGGCATCACCGCTCATAGCTAGCCTATCAGTGCTCAGTATAAAGTTCCATTACATTCAACTCATACGTCATGGAAGCTGGCTTCTAGTATGAGGACATCATAGCTCAATAGATGATTTCTCATCTTTTAATTAGTATTAAGTATACATTAATCTCAATACTTTTGTTAGAGTGTTCATAGAGACTGGTCTCTTCTTTAGCTTACACTATCATAGGTGAGTACATTTTGGTAACATTTAATTAGGCTCATTTGAGATTGCTCTCATCTTTCACATTAGCGTCTTATCATGTTGTCACCACATTCATTAGCTTTAGTATGTTTTCTCTTCATAATTAGTCACCCCTTTTACGTGAATGTTCATTTCATTATATGCCAATGCACATGGCCATTTAGTGTGTTTCACACTCTTACTTGACCCTTCGAGGGTTTCATCATTTCGTTATATACTTCATAGGTTCACTTACTTTACACGTATGCTAGACTTATGGGTCTATACATACAAGCCATGAGGCTTCAATCATAGTTCGTTTAAGTGATTCATATCTTCCTAAGATTATGTGGCATAATAATTTAGCATCTTGTAAGTATGCCAAGATCTCGATTTCAATCAATGTAGGAAACATTATTTTTGTACATTTATTCACGTATTACTTATGTATTAATGCGGAACTTGGCCAAGGGAACCCTATTTCCAATCACTAGGACAATACTTACGTTCTTATTTATTTTTGTTTGATCCATATGGCTTGGAGACACAAGATCGAGCCCCAACGCCTTCGTTTAATTTTCCCCTTGATTTCTCTCTTTATTTTTCGTTCATTAGGACTTAGAGAATGTGGGATCTAACCCCCACATCCTCATTTCCTTTTATTTTCTTTCCTTATAATTCTCTCCTTCATGGCCGAGAGGGTGTGGGATTGAACCCCCAAACCCCCACTTTAATTTTCTCCTTAAATTCCTTTTACTATGCCTAGAGGTCGTGGGTTCGATTCCCACACGCCTCAACCCTTTTATATTTCTTTTAACTCCTCCTTAAATCTGACTGAGAGGTGGTGGGTTCGAATCCCACTCCTCTCATTTCTTATTTTAGTATTTCATATTCGGTCAAGGTCACTGGTTTGAATCCCCCTTGCCACATTCTTTTTATGTTACATTATTTCTATGACTTTTAACATGGTGATGTCACGGGTTCGATATTAAGTGACCTCACTTATTTTTCTACATTTTTCGGAACATGTTAATTGACATAGCTTGACCGAAACTAACATCAAAAGCTGAAATTTTGATCAAATTTTTGCAGCCTATTTTCTCACCTCTTTCACGTTAAATTTGTATACGTATGGAGTAGTTTTTAGTGAGTTCTTTAGGTGCATTTTCAACATCACTTTTGATAAAGAGTTTGCACTAAAATTAGCATTTTTTACATCCTTATGAAAATCACGATTTAAACAAGTTTGTGCACATAAAGTACAACCATAAACATGTGATTTTCATTCTCCAATCCACGTCCAAAAGTCACGGCTACACATTGCACACATGTAAACACATATTTTCGGAAAAGATAGGTTACCATTCATACGATTCCAAACACACATTCACGAAAATATTCATCACGAAAGCACATTATATGCCTAATATCTACATGAAGACATACCAACCTAAGACTATCGATAGGAGCTAGTGACAGGGACATGCAATGGGGAAACAATCCTAGTTTTCAGATTAGAATCGACTGATCTTGGGAAAGGGACCTAGATTATGAAAACTCATAACTTTTCAGTCGTTCAAACCTTGAACTTTCTGCCTAAAACCTTCTCCAAAATCACCTCCAATTCCCCGGAACTTCAACACCAATTCGACGGAGAAACTTCCCTTTTTGCCTAACGTTTTTGCTTATGTTTTGATTATTATTTTTTGTGTGAGTTCTTCATTGTGAAGAACTTTAGTAATTTTTTTGCTTTATTACTCTGGTTTTGTATAGAAAACGTGAAAGAGAAGTGGAGAGACGTGAGAGAGATGAGCCTGAGAGAGTAGTTTAGGATTAGGAGTTTTAGTTTGGGAATTAGTCAAACTATGACTCCTTAGTAATTTAATAAAAAATCTGATTTAATTACCTTAGTTTAATTACCATAAAGCCCTTAAAAATCAGATTATAAACCTCAAATTAAATACATTTAATTGAAGCTTCCATTGGGGTTCGAACCCGGGTGGAATGACCGCCGCGAATGGGTCATATCGGGTCGACCTGACTCAACCGTCCACTTAATTAAATAAATTAATAAATTAATAAATTCCTTAGGGTAATTACAATATTACCCTTTTCTTGGAAAAGACCATTTTACCCCTAGACCCTTCAAACATAAGATTTTCCCTTTTTAAATCCGGTAAAGACTCATCCGAGTATATCTTCGTATTCGAGATCCCTACATGGCTGAACCCTACCTTTTCTAGGCTTGGATATAGCAAGGGTTCAGGGGTCTGGTTGTACGCGCATCAATTTGTGTGAACCCGGTCTAATCGTAGGCATTCTAGACACATTAAGCATATCAATTTTTAGGGTTGTTACATTATCCCCCCCCCCATTAGGAACATTCTTCCCCGAATGAAACTACTAACTATCTAGAGTAATGCTAGTCAGATCATAACATAATTACTATCCACAAACAAGCAATCACAACAAAGAACAGAGAGATAAGTAAACTTAGACTTAAGAATAAGGAATCTAACCCCAAGGGCTGAAAAGATGAGGGTAGCGGGAACTCGTATCGGCCTCGGCCTACCACGTAGCACCCTCAACAAAATAATTCCTCCAGAATACCTTCATTGTGGCAATCTCCTTGTTCCTTAGCCCCTTGACCTGTCTTTCTAAAATATTAATAGGTACCTTCTCATATGATAGGTCTTCATGGACCCCCAAACCTTCAACAGGTAGAATTGATGCTGGATCACCTATGCACTTCTTTAACATAGAGACATGAAAAAACGGATGAACAGAAGCTAGCTCCGCGGGAATGCCAACTCATAGGGCACCTCACCCACACGCTGAAGGATCTCATATAGCCCAACATACCTCGGACTCAACTTCCCCTTCCTGCCAAACCTCATCACCCCCATTATAGGTGATATGTTTAAATGGACCTGGTCACCAACATCAAACTCTAAGGGTCATTTTCTGTTCTTTACATAAGACTTCTGCCGACTGTAAGCAGTAAACAACCTGTCCCTAATCACTCTGACCTTCTCTAAGGCCTCATGAATGATATCTGGAACCAAAATGGATGACTCTCCAACCTCAAACCACCCAGCTGAAGACCTATACCTCCTACCATACAGTGCCACAAACGGTTTCATCCAAATGCTGGAGTGATAGCTGTTATTATACGAGAGCTCTATCAAAGGCAGGTGGTCGTTCCAACTACCCCTCAAGTCAGTCACACACGCCCTCAACATGTCTTTCAATGGCTAAATGGTGCACTCCGCCTGCCCATCAGTCAGAGGATTAATGGAAGTACTAAGCTTCACCTGTGTGCCTAAGCTCTTCAAGAAAGATCTCCAGAAATATGAACTGAATGGAGCTCCTCTACCAGAAATGATAGACAAATGAATCCCATGCCATATCACAGTCTCATCAATGTAGAGTCTCGCATTATCCTCGAATCTGTAAGTAGAATTTACAAGGATAAAGTGGGAAGACTTAGTCATCTTGTCCACAATAACCCATATGGAGTCATGCTGTCTCCTAGTCTTCGGAACACCAACCACGAAATCCATATTAATGGCCTTCCATTTCCAAGTGGGAACCTCAATAATCTGAGTAAGACCGCAAGACTTAAGATGTTCTACCTTAACATGTTTACAATTAGGACACTTGGGAGCATATTCTACAATATCCATCTTCATGCCATCCCACCAATAGATCTGCTTAAGGTAATGATACATCTTGGTGTAACCTATATGAATGGAATATCTGGAACCATGGGCCTCTACAATGATCCTAGTCTGCAAATCATCCACATCTGGTACACACATCCTGTCCTGGTACCTAAGTATGTCGTCATCTTCCAAAGGAAAAGACTCATTCATCTTAACCAACACTGAGTCCTTCAGCTCCATAAACACAGGATCAAGATGCTGACCCTCCTTGACTTCAACTACTAAGGATGATTCAGAACTAGAATGAACTGAAACACCCCTACTAGTAGAGTAAACTAAACGCACACCCAGTCTTGCCAGTCTGGGTATATCTTTCACCAACTCCTTCTCATCTTTAACGTGGGTTGTACTTTTCATGCTCATTTAACTTAAAGCATCTGCGATAACATTAGCCTTACCTTGTTGTAGTGGACTTTCATTTCATAGTCCTTCAACTCTCCAACCACCTCCGCTGAAGTAGATTCAACTCCCTCTGTGCGAACACGTACTGTAGACTTTTGTGTTCAGTGAACACATCCACATTCACTCCATACAAGTATTGCCTCCACAATATCAGTGCAAATACCACAACTGCCAACTCCAGGTCATGAGTGGGACAATTCTTTTCATGAACCTTGAGCTATCTGGACAAATAAGCTATCACCTTACCACCCTACATAAGAGAACAACCCAAACCAACCCTAGATGCATCACAATAAACAGTGTAATTCTCACCACACTTAGGCAAAGTAAGCACCGGGGCTGAAGTGAGTCTATCCTTGAGCTCCTTGAAACTCTTTTCACAAGTCTCCGTCCTTTCAAACATGGCCTTCTTATTAGTCAAAGTTGTGAGTGAGACAACAATGGAAGAAAAAACCTCCATAAACCTGCGATAATAACCAGGAAATTCCAATAAGCTACGAATGTCTATGGGAGTAAGAGGTTTTGACCATTTCTTAACAGCCTCAGTCTACAAAGGATCTACCTCCACACCATTGTCGGACACAACATGACCCAGGAAGTTCATTGATCTAAGCCAGAATTCACACTTGCTGAATTTGGCATACAACTGATGATGTTTAAGTACCTGCAAGGTTAGTCTCAAATGTTGTTCATGCTCTTCCTTGGTCTTAGAGTAGATGAGAATGTCATCAATGAATACTATGATGAAAAAGTCAAGGTATTCACGGAAGATCTTGTTAATGAAATCCATAAATGCAGCAGGTGCATTTGTAAGACTAAATGACATAACTAGGAACTCATAGTGACCATAACGGGTAGAAAAGGCTGCCTTTGGGATATCTCCATCCCAAACCCTGAGCTGATGGCACCCTGAACGAAGATCAATATTTAAGAAGAAACTAGACCCTTGATGTTGGTCGAACAAGTCATCTATTTTAGGAAGTGGATACTTATTCATGATAGAGACTTTGTTGAATTGCCGATAATCAATACACATTCTAAGGGTTCCATCTTTCTCTTTCACAAACAACCCTGGAGCGCCCTAAAAGGATATTCTCGGTTGAATGAAAACCTTATGAGTGAGATATCTTAGCTACAACTTCAACTCTTTGAGATCAGCTGGAGCCATTCTGTAAAGAGGAATTGAAATTGGTTTAGTTTCAGGTTCTACATCGATACCAAAGTCAATCTCTCGAGGGGGAGGAACTCCAGGCAAATCATTAAGAAATACATCTTGGAACTTATTCACTACTGAGTCTATGGAAGGAATGTCATGATCTAAATCATTAACACTCACAAGATAACATAATAACCCATTGAACATCATTTTATTGGCCTTAAGGTTCGAAATCAAGGGATTACGACGACTCTATTTGTACCCCTCCTAGACAATCTCTTCTTCATTAGGGAAACCAAATCTCACAACCCTACTATGAAAATCCATATAAGCATAACAATTATGAAGACAGTCCATGCGAAGAATAACATCAAAATCATACATTGGTAACTCAACCAAGTATGCACACATAGTCTTGCCACTTACAACTCTTGGGCATTCCTTTTAGACTCTATCAGTTCTTACATTTTCTCCTAGAGGTGTACTAACCACTATAGGATCATACAGAACTTCAAGAAATATCTCAAAAGTGAGAGAAAGTAAAGGAGTTACAAAGGAAAGCGTAGAACCTGGATCAAGTAAATCTTAAACAGAAGTTGAGAATACTTGCAGCATACCTGTAACCACATCAATGGACTTTTCCTGCTCCTCCCTACCCTTTAGGGCGTATAACCTGTTCCTCTTAGGAGGCTTCGCTGCTGCTGCACCCTGTAATTAGGTCTAGGCTGAGCATTACCTCCAGACTGACCCTTGTTCTGTGGGCAATACTAAACCATATGCCCGCACTTACTTCAAATGAAGCAGGCAATAGTGCCCTGTCTACACTATCCATTATAAGTGCCCTGTCTACACTCTCCACTGTGAGCACGGCCACACTTAGCACAGTCTTTTCTGGGACGCTGCATCTCAATTTGATTTCCCTTCATGGACTCGGGTCTGCCTCCTCTAGGTGTTGTACTCCTCTTAAAGTTAGAGTTCCCTGAATACTGTTCCTCTTTTTAAATCTGGGCTGCTCACGGATGCAAAATTTGTTCTAGTTTCCCCCATTACTAGGACCATCCTAATCATATGGCTTAGGCCTCCTAGCATCACGGACGCCCCTCTTCTTACGGCTGTCCTCTACCTCCTGGACATGCACCATCAAACTAGAGAGGTCCATGTTATCGTGGAGCATCGCAGATCGACACTCCTCCTCCAGATCTATGGTGATTCCTGTGAGGAACCAACTCATCTCATTCCTGCTATTAGATACAAGTGAAGTAGAACACCTGGATAATTTAACAAATTCAGGGAATACTCCCTGATTGTCATTGTTTCCTGCTTAAGGTTGATAAACTCCTAAACCTTGGCCTCCCTCATATCCCTGGGGAAGAATATCTCAAGGATGGCTGTCCTAAACATCTCCCAAGTGACTGGAACTCATCCCAAAGCTCGTCTATCCGGCCATATCTTGCACCAATTCTGTTCAACATCCTTAAGCTATAGAAAGCCAACACTGCTTTCTCGGTATCTTTGGCCCCCACATCCACCAAAATCTTATGCACCTCGTCCACAAACTCCTGGGGATCCTTTGAAGTCTTAGACCCTGTTAAAATAGGAGGATTCATCCTTGTGATGTCTCGAAGCCTGTCAGCCATGCTATGAACCGGTGGGTTCTCCCTCTGAACATTCTGCCGGTTGGCTTGATAAGTCATGGACTGGGCCTGCTTAGTGATGGCATGTGCCATCTGGTCAAGAGATGCCCGCACGTCCGCATCATTCAACACATCAGGGTTAATCGTCATAGCCACTCCTTCAACTGGAGCCTTGGTAGAACCTGATTGTCCCCTACAGGTGCACCTCCTCTCGTCTGACCAATGGTTCTCCTAGTATTCATTCTCTAAAAACAATAAGGATTGATGTTAGACACACTCATAACATCAACAAATCAGACATTTAGAAAAGGCACGATGAGATCAGAAGAAGGGAACTTTTCCTACGCATTATGCAGTCTCTAATTAAGTATAGTGGTTCACTTCATTACCATGACTTAGAAACTACTTAATGTGGTTTATGTGAACTTATTATCTTCAGAATTTAACCTATTACTCTGATACAAACTTTGTCACGATCGGAATCTAGACCCAGATGAGACCGGCATCGTTGACCTCTCAGAGGTCGCAAACAAGCCTACATACGTCATCTTTATTTCATCTAGGTTAATTTTAGCGGAAAATTTGAAATTTTTGTTTCGTAACATGCATGTAAGTCATTCTACTTAAATTCATATACGTTCACCATCAACCATCTAACATTAAGAACATCAAATGAAAGAAATAGTTCAATATTGCATTAAGTGTATACTTGCAAAAATGGCGCCATTACAATGTCTGAAATAAAACGGGAAAGAAACGCTAGTGAAACATACTCCATTAGCTCAATCTTATAACTAAGCTAGACTATAATGGGCAAGCGATTTCACTGACTTGACTTTCCTAATCCCAATTTGGGAAGTCCACTGACTTGACTTTCCATAATCATGTTGTTAGGAACCAGCTGTTCTTACTCATGCATGTCCTTTGTGTGTGCTTGAATATACCCATACTTAGTACAAGTGTGTACTAGTCCCATACAATTCTACAAATTTTGGTGCACGCACAGGTGGACGCTAGAGCTTACAGGTTGACGTTGCAGCTATCAGGATGTGGAGCTTTCATACGGACTTGGTAGGCCCTCATGCTTTCGAGGATATCTACCGTTATTATCTAGCTTAGATGTAGGATATAGCTAGTGGATCATGTTCCACTATTTTTCTTTCCACATTTGTTCAGACTTTGTATTGGTGCCGTTTTGGCAAAAATACGTTTACTAAAATTATGAACTAATTCTTTCATTTGATTATCTCTATATTAGATGGTTGATTCGTGAACACCTGTGATGTTAATGTTAAGATGTTCAGCATGAAATAAGAAAACAAAAAGTTCAAATTTTCCAAAAAAATTAACCTAGATGAAGTAAAAATGACGTATGTAGTCTTGTGTGCGACCTCTGAGAGGTCAATGACGGCGGTCACGTCTAGGGTCTAGATTCTGGTCGTGACAGAAACAATCCTAGTTTTCATATTAAAATTGACTGAATTCTAGGGGTCTTTAGGGAAAAGGACCAAGAGAAAGAAAACTCATACCTTTTGTGTCATTCAAACCTTGAACATGTTGCCCAAAACCATATCCAAAATAACGTCTAATTCCCCTCAACTTCAACACCAATTAGACGGAGAAACTGGCTAACCTTTTCCGTTAATGTTTTGATTATATTTTTTTGTGTGAGTTCTCAAGTGTGAAGAAGCATTAGTAATTTTTCTGCTTTAGTACTCTTGTTTGGAAAAGAAAATGTGAAAGAGAAGTGGAGAGACGTGAGAGACATGAGCGTGAGAGAGTAGTTTAGGATTAGGAGTTTTAGTTCGGGAATTAGTCAAACTATTAATTTAATAAAAAATCTGATTTAATTAGCTTAGTGAAATAACCATAAAGCCCGTAAAAAAAATTACATTATAAACCTCAAATTAAATACATTTAATTGAAGCTTCCTTTGGGGCTCGAACCCGAGTGGAGTGACCACCACGAACGGGTCATTTTCGGTCAAACCGACTCGAACCGTTCACTTAATTAATTTAATTAATATATTAAAAAATTCCTTAGGGTAATTACGATAATACCCTTGGCTTGGAAAAGACCATTTTACCTGTAGACCCTCCAAACCTATGTTTTTTCCTTTTTATGTCCGGTAAAGACGCATTCGAGTAAATCTTCTTATTCAAGAGCCCAACACGGATGGCACCAACCTTTTCTAGCTCAACTAACTCCCCAAGTTAGTTGGCGTGGATGTAGCAAGGGTTCAGAGGTCTGGTTCTACGCGCATCAATCCAAGTGAACCCGGACTAATCGTAGGCATTCTAGACACATTAAGCATTGCTTAGCATATCCATTTTTAGGGTTGTTACAACTCATCTATATCATTATCCATTTGGTGCTTATTATTAATTCCCACGAAGTATATTCTTTCATTATAAGTTAAGGGATTGCTACTAAATACCTCACCTAAACTGACTTGAGCGTATCCATCCCAACCTATCATTAATTCATTGAAAACCTCTTAAGAATATTGAGAATGTTACTAGACATTACTTCTCTACTTAGAGAAGAGTATCCATCTAAAATCCCCCATGCATTTACTAGAGTACAATTGACCAAACCTTTCAATAGACTCACATTTATTACTTCTTCAATGTAATTCATTCATTCATGTGTGTGTGCACATATGTTAAAAAAGCCTTTCACAGAACCACTATCATTGATTAGATTATATTCTAAACATTATCATACTACCTTTACCATAATCAACAAACAAGTATGTTTCACATTACCATTATAGAGTAGTAATCATTCTACATTTAAGAACCACATTCATAACTTCATAATACACCTCCATTCATGTACATCATGACAATACGTCACATAACTAACTAATGTCTTCAATACCATGATCACAATACATATAATAAGTAAGCAACTCTACCATAAGTGGATCAATCCAATAGATGAACAATCCTACAATATTTAAGAAATTAAGTCAACTTACCCATTTCAAATGCCATGATCACCATTGCTCACTTATTCGAACAATTCACCATCAATAGGTATATATAACAATAGAAACAAATAAAACAATTCAATCTAAACATAATTTAATCATAATATCTTCATGATCACAAACCCCACTACATAAGCCAATTTTTGAGTTTAGGGAATTCATGGGTTTTTCAAGGAATTTCATGTAAAATAATATTTTAAACACTAATAAAACATTAATTCATCAATATAATGATGACTTTCAAAACACTTTATACCTGAAGAAATGCTTAGAATACAAATTAGGATTTTTGATTGTAGAAACGCTTTTGAAAACCTCTGATTGGAGTCCTTGAATGACAGGTTATTCAAGAACGAACGATCACCATGCATCATAATTGAAAGAAAACGAAAAGAAAAATAAAGTACTTGAAATCTTCTCTCTAGCTTTAATTTGACCTAGGCCTTTAATGGTGTTGTAGGGAGAACTATTTGACAGAGGGTTTTTAATTTTTGAAGAATGAATTCTTAATGGAGGTTTAATTGTTTTAACATAATTAAAAGAGAAAATATATAAACTCACCAATGAAGTCGTCCCAAATTATAAAAAACACACCTTAACTTTGCATCTGTCTCATTACCCCACTAAACAATCTTGAATAGATATAGTTACATCATTTTTCGTCCATCTGACATAGAGAGTAGTGTGCACTATCTCAAAGAGAGTGATCAACCTAAATTAACTAATATAATTATATTTTTACAAACATTTTATTGTTAAATATAATTTCTTATTTTTCTTATTATTTTAAACCTTTTTTCCTTTTTATTTTTTCTCTTTCTGCTTTCTTTCAAAAAATTCATTGTCATCTCCATTTATTGAAGATTATTACTTTCAATGTCATTATATATACCACAACTTCAACATCATTTTTTTTATTACTAACAGTTTTACTCTCTTAAGTTTTAAAATTTTAGCTAAATAAATTCTTACATTTCGAACAATTCTATAAACTCATTAGATTTCAAGATGATTAGGAAGTATCATATAGTTTTTTATTCTATTTCAATAAATTTCTTTCAATTTTTGAGAGATTAATTGATTCTTTTAGAATTATCATTTCTAATTTTGAGTGTATATGAAAACGACTGGCTGATGATACCTTCAAAATTATAAATTTTCTTTAAGAATAATTATTTTTGTTATAAATAATTCAATAAAGTCTAAATAAAAGTACAGATTTTATAAATAATTTGATTGGAGAAAAAGAAGAAAAAGATAAGAAAACAATTGAAGTGGGTTTCAATTTGACATTGGGGTGGGAGGTGAAGAAAAAAAAAGAATCTGAAGGGACGAATTACTTGAAACTGGGATATGAAAGTTGAAATGAAATTTAAGATATATCAAAATTAAAAATCAAGAAGTAAGATAGAGAGCAATAGAGAAAGAAAAAGATAAAAGGAAAAATTTAAAATAAAAAAAATATATTTTCAATTAAATTAAAACGTGTTATTTAATAAATGGGGTGTGAAGTCACTTTTCTCTTAAAATCTGGAGCTGATCGAAAAATGGTATGATAATATTTGTTAAAAAATTTTTATTGGGGTAATAGGACAGTCGAAAAGTTAAGATGTCTTTATGAAAATTCGACAACTTCAATGGTGACTTCATGTCTTTTATCTACTTAAAATACCCTAAATTACTAAGATAAACCTCCCCATATTGAAATATCCAAGGGTGGAATTTACCAAACCACCCTTTGTTTGGCCAAATTGCACCATGATATACGTGAGTTCAGTGTTTTTCTAATGCAACTCACTAACGGATGATGTATCTCTAGATCCTTTTTTTGTTGGTTTTAATAAGTTTTGTATTATGTTTTGTAGGAAAGATATTTATGCGTAAAAAAAAGGAGACAACTTAGAAAGTTCAGAAAAAGGTACCTAAGGAGGCAATCGACGGATTGTTTATCCATTGATGCCCCATAGATGATGATCGTAGATTAGCAGCCCTAGCATTGGAAGAAAACAAGGAGTTCTGAAAAAGTGTGGAACCACGACGAGCATTGATGGTCCGTCGATTGATTGAAGGATTGTACTGGTAAACTGCAGATTGATATTGTGAGGGTCTCAGTACTTGATATGTGAAGAGTCTAAGCATGGAGTCATGGAGGATCCTCGACGGAACGTAGATTGGTTGACGGACCATGTTTTTGGTGCGTCGCTTGATTCAAAGAAGATAAAATCAAGAATGCTGAAATATTTTCATAGTCTTGTCTGACCAAAAGAATAACACACCGCGATTTTGTTTCGTAGATCGTAGACGTGTGCCTGAACAAACTTTCCTTATTTTAACTCCTTTTTAATTAGGATTTGGTTTTGTATAAATAGGGCATAAAACCTCATTTATGGGGTTAGCTATGACTACTGTTGTTCTAGTTTTTGTTTTGAAGATTAGTTTTAAAAACTTTGGCAAATAACTTATTTCCGGATTGGTTTTGAAAATTTTTGTGTGTAATTCAAGTGAAATATATGGGTTTACTATTTTTAGTACGTATGTTCATCACTTCTTATTCTATCAACATGAATTGTGTTTTTTCTAATATCTGTAACTAAATCTACAACTAGGGTTGTGGGAACCATGGGTGATTAACAAAGTATAACTAGTAATTAAGCAATTATTGAATAGTGTTTTTGTATGCATTTATTTATCTTTCGTTTAGATGTCCTTTTAACTAGTACGCGCATTAGAAATTTCCTTGTTGCTACTTGACGGTAAAAAAGGAAGTAGTTAATAAGAAAAGAATTATTAACATAGATTTAGTGTGATCTATATTATAGTCAAATGTTGATTGGCGAGAGGATTAGGTCTGCATCATCAAATACTAGTCGGTGCAAAAAACCAGGCTCCCATTGAAGATCAGTTTGGAGATGCATTGAGTTTTCAGCCTCAACCAGGACCACGACTTCAGGATCACTATAGGTCAACATGAACATTGTATACTTTTATGTACCTCTTGTCCTACTCCCTTGCCCCAGGGCACACATTCGTGGTGACGAGTAGCTTGATGTAGATGCTCACTGCGAGGGGCTTATTTTTGGGACTGCATGGAAGACCCACAAGATCATATAACCAAGAAGAGGGTAGTTTGTAAAATTTGTATAGGAAGAACAAATATGGATATGAATGTCATCGGGTTAAGAGTGTTTTCTCTATCGATGACAGGAGATGCTTTGTATGGTTCGCTGAGCTTTCCTATAACTCAATCTATAATTGGGACCAATTAAAAGATGTGTTCTTAGCAAGGTGATACCCTTTGTCAAAGAAGTTTACCACAATGATATGGTGAACAACTTTGTGGCGCTGCTGGGAGAGTCGGTGAGTAGCTCTTGGGATAGATTTACTACATTCGTAAGAGGTGTCCCAATTCACCGTATTGATAATGTGTCACTGAAAAAGTATTTTTGTACAGGTAAAGATGAAAACAATAAAGTAAAGCTTGATGTTATTGCCTATAGATCATATGGAAAATTTACCTATAAAGAGATTGTGGAGAAGTTTGAAAAGATCTCTTAGAACAATAAAACTTGGAGCACTAAAAGATCAGATAATGGGAGAAACACCTTTGTCGTTCACGCTAATAATAACCAACCCACCGATGAGATATGGAAGGAGATGGCCCAAATAAGGAACGAGCTGGGGTTAGTATTAAAGAATGTGAGCTGTGGATCAGAGAAGGTAAATGTGGTGAACTACTTAACTAGAAATCCATCACCATTAGAAGAATGCTACTATGAGGAGGACACTTATAGTGTAAATGATCAGACAAGGGGTTTTCTACCAAACTTCTAAGGTTCCAACATGGATAATTGGCGCCAAGATCAAGAAAACATATGTAGGAAATATGCAACTACAAAAAAGAAGGTCAATAGGTCCAAGATGAAAACTACTATCGCGACAACAACTTCAATCGAAATAACTATGAAATAGGAACATCCAGTTGGGCCATATGTTCCTCCTCCAAAATATGAATTTGTACCTATGGAAGGTTGAGGTAATATGGCGCGTGTTGAGGATATGATGCATGAAGTGTCAAGGAGATATGACACAATTGATGAGAATGAGAAGTAGTTGTGAAATGACTTGTCTAGTATTTGGGCAAAAGGTTTATGCACATGGAGTCCCGATAAAGCATCTTGACCTACAAATGACTCAGTTGTAAATTATAGTAAACCAGTGCACACTCGGAACTCTTCCAATCAACACTATCCAGTACCCAAAGAAGGATGGGCAATGCAAGACATTCAATACTCGAGGGGCTAGGCAAACCGGTGATCCACTTATGCCTTCTAAGGTTGAGATTGTCAGTAGAAAATATATTTAGGTGATAGGGGTCATTGGAGTGTCCGCGACTGTGATTGAAAATGAAGCAGAAGTTTCTTAAAAAGTTGTCCCTATACCTATACCTATACCTCCACCTCCTTTTCCACAATGGTTAGTTAAGAAGATGGAAGAAGGAAAATAGTTCATGTTCATATGTATGCTGGAGAACCTCTCCATCAACGTCCCACTGATACAACCCTTAGAGAAGATTGTGATATTCATGAAGGACATGGTGACAAAAATAGGGAAGTGACTTTTGAAGATAATGATAGATTGAAACATTGTCGTGTTATTGCTACAAGGTCCCTAGTGAAAAACAAGGATGATCCTAGCGCCTTTATTATTCCATTTACCATCGGGGTCATTACACTTTTCTAAGGCATTGTGTGATCTTTGAGCTAGCATAAATCTCATATGTTTGTCCATTTATAGTGAGTTAGGTTTGGGGGATCCGAAGACCACTGCAATACGACTATTGATGGCCGATAGGACTGTAAAAAGTTCAATTTATGTACACCGCGATGTCCTAGTCAAAGTTGAGTCATTCATCCTTCCAGCGGATTTTGTGATCCTTGACTAGCAGGTGGATTTTGAGTTTCCCATTACATTTGGGAGACAATTCATTCCTACAAGGTGTGTAGTGGTTTATATGGAGAAGAGTTAAATAAATTTAAGGCTAAATAATGAAGAGGAGACATTTGATATTTGTAGATATGTGAAGAAAAATGTGGAAGTCCAAACGGTGTCTGCAATAACCTACAAAGTCAATACTGTAACTGAAGTGCAAATTGAAGAATAGTTGGGTGTTGAGTCTCTTGCAGCAATTATAATGAACATTGATAGTGATGGGATAGAGGATTATGATGAGTGGGTGATTTCTTTTGAGATATTTGAGTATTGGTCAAAACTATAGAGGTTGGATCTAGACATCAAAAATCGTGAATCCCCACCTGCAAAGCCATCCATTGAGGAAGCACTGAAGTTGGAGCTCAAGTCTATAACACCCCGCATTTGAGGTATATATTCATGGGAATAAATGAGACACTCCCAATCATTATGACGGCCAATCTTAATGGGCAACAAGTCGAGTGTTTGTCAGTTGTTGTAAAGAGGCTCAAGAAAGCTATTGGGTGGACTATTGCAAATATTATCGGAATCCATTCAGGTACTTTTTTCTCATAAGATTTAACTTATGATAGATAAGAAGACCAACATTGATCATTAGAAAAGATAAAATCTGCCGATGCAAGAGGTAGTGAAGAAGGATATTATTGAATAGTTGGATGCTGGACTTATTTATCCCATCACACACAGAAGTTGGGTATGCCCTGTTCACTGTGTGCCTAAAAAGAGTGGTATCACTGTGGTTCATAACGAAAGAAACGATCGTGTTCCAATGCGACTGGTGACTACATGGAAAGTTTTCATGGATTACCGAACGTTGAATTCTTAGACACACGAAGACCATTTCCCTATGTCGTTTATGGACCAGTTGTTGGGTAAACTTGAAGGTAAAGAATGACATTGCTTCCTTGATGGTATTCGAGCTACAATCAGATCTCAATCTCCCCGAAAGATCAAGGAAATACCACGTTCACATGTCCTTACAGGAATTTTGCATTCAAACGGATGCGATTTTGGTTATGCAATGCATCTACAACTTTCCAGTGTTATATAATTTTCATCTTCTAATACATGATGGAGGACACTAATAAGGAATTCATGAACGATTTTTCTGTCGTGGGCGACTCCATTGACTGTTACTTAGACTATTTAGCCGAAGTACTTAAAATATGCGAAGATTGAAAATTTGTACTAAATTTGGAGATGTGTCATTTCATGGTCAAAGAAGGAATTGTGTTGGGTCATCGAATCTCGAGAAAGAGTATTGAGGTTGATAGGGCCAAAGTTGGGTGATTGAAAGCACCCCCCTTTATCTCCATAAAGGGTGTTAGAAGTTTACTTGGGCACGCAGGGATCTATAGAAGATTCATAAAAGATTTCTCAAAAATTTCACATCCTTTGTGAAAGTTGCTTGAAAATGAGAGTAAATTTTTCTTCAATGATGCTTGTCTAATAGCATTCAAAGAGTTGAAAAAGAAGTTGTTCTCTGCATCTATTATTATTGCTCCATGGAGGGGGAGTTGTTCGAAGTCATGTTCGATTCAAAATAGGGTAGTACTTGGCGTAGTACTAGGGAAAAGGCGTAATTAGATCCTTCACCCCATTTACTATGCTAGAGAATCCCTTTATTCAGCCCCAAGAAATTACACGGTTATAGAGCAGGATCTTCTTGAGGTGGTGTTTGCTTTCGAGAAATTTTGTTGTTACTTGCTTAGGACAAAGGTGATAGTGCACATAGACCATTCAGTGTTGAGATATTGGATAACCAAGAAGGATGCTAAACCTCGACTTATTAGATAGGTGTTTTTGTTACGAGAATTTAATTTTGTGGTCGGGATAGAGAACAAAGTTGTCGATCTTTCTAGGTTAGAAGAGGAGTCTTTACTCGAGCTTTGAAATGGGTGAAATAAATGATATGTTCCAAGATGAGAGGGTATTGGAAGACTCACATGACCTCATTCCTTGGTATGCCGACTTTGCTAACTACTTTGAAAGCAATGTAGTACGAGAAGATTTGTCATCACATCAAAGTAAGAAGTTCATGCATGATGTAAAAAGTTCTTCTGTGATGAGCCCTTTTTATCAAAGTTGCACCGATGGGATTATTCGCCGTTTCGTTCATGAGATAGAGATATTCAGTGTTCTTGAGACATGTCATTCATGGCCTGTCGGGGCACCAAAGTGGTATGCCAATTGCACGCAACATTTAGAAGTGGGAATACTATTAACCAACAACTCATCAAGACTCCCATGAGTTTTTCAAGTCTTGTGACCGGTGCTAGGGAGAAGGTGAAATTTCAAGGAGGCAAAAGCTTTCTTTGAACCCAATCATGTTAATCGAGTTATTTGATGTCTGGGGCATTGATTTTATGGGGTCATTTGTTAGCTCTTATAGAATGAAGTTTATTCGGGTTGCAATTAAGAATGTATGGGAGTGGGTGGAAGAAATTGTACTTTCCAACAATGGAAAAGGGCCTAAAATACCCTTAAAGTATTGAAAATGGTACAAAATTACCCTTCATCCACCTATTGGTCCAAAATGCCCTTTTCATCCATCTATTGGCTCCAAAATACCCTTGTCATCCACCTTTAGGTTCAAAATTGACAACTTCTTTAATTGTTTTAAAATCAAACTCTATAAATATTTTTTAAAATACTTGGCGTTCAACTATTGGTTATAATTTAATTTATTAATATAATTTATAAACCAACCTACTACCTATTCATTACTAACTAAACCCCACCCAATTAATAATCCAATTTTAATATCAAAATCGTCATAAACACTACTAAAACACGACGAAATTATAGATTCCTGAAAATGACGTCCAAATTATTCGAGTCCGAATCGAAGCCCCAATTAAATTTAGGTTGAGCCGCTTATTTAGGAGGACACTTTTAATAGGATTGTCTTTCAAGATTGAATTAGAAATTTATGATTAAAGGTAAAGAAGTAATACATCCCGAATTAATTCATGCACTTTTTTAAAATATAATTTTATAAATATTTATGATTTGTTTTAAAACCTTGAATATATTATTTTGAAAAGAAGTTATCTATGAAGTAACATCACATAATTGAGATGTAAGAATAATTAAGATGAACATAGTTAGACTTTTAAGTTTATCGGTAATTTTTATTTAGACACTTGAAGGTATGAAATTTACTTCTATAGATATTTTTCGCCTCAAATTTTTAAAAACACTCAATTGGCAGTAGCTTTCTGTTGTTTCATTAATAATGTAACGGGTTTATAATTTGGAGGGGTTTAATTAGTAATGGGTGGGTATTGGATTAATTTATAAATTATATTTATAAGTTTAATTATAACAAATAGTTGAGCGTCACGTATTTAAAATAATATTTAAATAGTTCAAATATAAAACCGTTAAATAAGTGGTCAATTTTGAACCAAAAGGTGGATGACAAGGGTATTTTGGACCCAATAGGTGGGTGGGAAGGGTATTTTGGAGCCAATAGGTGGATGGAGGGTAATTTTGTACCATTTTCAATACTTTGAGGATATTTTAGGCCCTTTTCCGTTCCAACAATGAAGGAAAGAGTGTCCCCACATTCTTGAAGAAGACTATTTTTTCCAGATTTAGCATCCCATGAGCAATAAATAGTGATGGAGGTTCCCATTTTTGTATTATGTTGTTTAAAACATTGCGTGAGAAATATGGCGTCCTCCATAATTTACTAATACTTACCATCCACAGAGTGGTGGGCAAGTCGAAGTATCCAACAAAGAAATAAAACAAATATTGGCGAAGAATTTGAATGCCAATAGAATGGATTGGTCAAAGAAGCTCGATAATGAGCTATGGGCATACCACACTGCATAAAAGACTTCTATTATTATGTCTTCATACCAACTTAATATGGAAAGTCTTGCCATTTTAAGGTAGAGCTAGAGCATAAGGCTATGTGTTCAATGAAGAAGCTTAACTTCGATAAGGGCTCCACATCAACTCAAAGGGTAAAAGACTTTAATTTTCTAGATGATTTTCACCTAAAATCATAGGAAAGGGAAGAAATGTATAAAGAGAAGATGATAAAGTAACATTATCAACAAATTGAAAAGCGTGAATTTGTAGTTGGAGATCATGTATTTATTTTCAATTAGAGGTTGCGCTTATTTAAAGGTAAACTCCAATTCAAGTTGTCCAGGCCATTTCTTCTCAAAAAAGTGTTCCCGCATAGAGCGGTGATGCTTGAAAATACTGATTGAATATGTTTCAAGGTGAATACAGAGGATCAAGCTGTATCTTGGAAATGTGGAGAATGTGCAACAAGTTATTGAGGGATATTATCTTTGTGAAGTCTGAGTAATCAAGAGAGTGATGTCATGCTGCGACATTAAATCAAGCGCTACTTGGGAGGCAACCCAAGGTGTAAAGTCTAGCCAACCATATGTTTAAAAGTCCGCTCAACTAGTTTTTTTGTGTCAAGTTGATTTTATTGTACAAGAGTACTCAATGTTTACCTATTTTCATTTAATTTTAAAGTTTGCTAGATATAGCATAGGGTTTGTGTCTAAAATGTATCCAAAAAATACAAAAATAGCGTAATTGTTTTTGCATTTGAAGGAGACAAAATGAAAATTTACAGAAAAATGGTCTGGTGCAGAGGTCTACGTACCCCATCGACGCACCGTAAATGGTGTCTGTAGATCCAAGGTAAGCCTAAAACTTTGTCAAAGTATAAGAGTTATCAACACTCTATATTGAAGGACCGTCAATCGATCCACGAGCCGTCACCTGGGTATAATGGATCTAAGTTTCTAGTGAACAATCCCGACCCGACCTCCACTATTTAAAAACCCCGCCACTTAAATCCTTTCCCCCTTTCCAATTTTTTTCCATAACGTCTCCCCTTCTAAAATTGCTTCCTAAATCACTCTCCAAATCATTCACACAATCCCCTCTCTTATCATCTCCCCCAAATCCCAATCATCTCTCCACAAAACACTTTCTCTTTTCATTCCCACAATTTCGGTGATCAGGTTCGGTGAGTGTAAACATCTTCTTTGGGTCTCAAATCATAGTAAGCACACAATCACGCCGCTCTTCATTTTTTGAAAGGTAATAAAACTTCCCCTCAATTTGAATTCACATTCATAGATTAAATATAGGAAGTCGGGAGTCGGATCTTGACCTTGCGACATAATCTATTAAGAATGCATGCTAAATGTTAAATGGTAATCACCCTTGTTATGATGGATAGAGATTGTGTAGTATTTTTTTAACCATAATATGAGTGTCTAGGTTTACATGTCAGTTCCGATCTAGGGTTCATAGATTATCCAAATAGGCATACAAAAATTTACAAAATTGGAACCCTAGGAATGATGAACTAGCATTGAATATGTTGAAATGCATGAGTAGACTAGGTTGTTATTGAAATTGATCATAAAAATTGGAACTTGAACAGAAGGAGTCCTACAGCTTGGCACGAAATTCATTCAAGAGACCGCGTCTACATACCGTCATTTAATCGAGGGACCGTCATTCAATCGATGGACCGTCGATCGGGTCCGTTGTTTGCCACGCCCACAAAAATTCACTTGTGTCAAACAATGGATGCGAACAACAGTTCCTCGATTGATCAACGAGCCAATCTGTACATTTGTCGTTTTTATCAGAGAGAATTTTTTAACCAATATAATCGACTTAAGGACATTATGGACCAAAGATAACTTTATGGACCGTTAATAAGGTCCGTCAACCTGAAACCGCAACCTGTTTGATTATTTTTTTGACGTTATTTGCTCGTCATCCTAAAATTATTTAGAGTGTGATGTTAAGTTATTTTGGTAATAAATATTCTTCCACATATACTGTGGATCCCAAGAGGCAAGTGGTCTACAGTAAAAGTGGCAAATCCAAGTTAGTTGCCCTGTCCCATCGGTTAATTGACGAAGACACTGATTCTGAGACGAATCCAACATACGTTCCTCCGGACCAAAAAACACCATCAAAAGAACCATGAATAACTAGGGGCAACCCCCAGAAGGTGAACCCCGACGAAGTAACTGCCTCAAAGACTAATCTGATCATCTCACCAACTGGGTCGCCTCCTGTTCAAAAGGCGGCTCAATTTCTTGCTCTTACTCCACCACCGCTTCAGAATCTGGGTCTTCCCAGTGTTCATAGTCCGTGTCACACCCGAATTCTGGAATTCGAATGACACCGGCGTTGTTAACCTCTGAGAGGTCGTAGACAAGCCTCTTCTTAGCTTCCATTATAGTCATATAGTTAAGTTTGTGGAAAATTTAAAACTTTTAAAACATAATGAAATATACATATACTTCATAATATTACTATATAGAATAATATTATAATGAGCTCAGACTAAACAACCATCTAAAATCGACTAAGCAATTCGATGAAGAAATCAATACATCGTAATAGATTGCCAAACGGCCTTAATATAAAGCTTTGAATAGAAGTTTGAAATGAAATGCTAGGGACTAAGCTAGAATGATAGGTGTAGCATCCTCGAACTCAAGAGGACCTACCAAATTCCTGAGATCGCTAATCCAAGTTGCTTCAATGAGTCTTCAATCTGCTCTCTGACCTTCACCTATAAAATAGTAATAGTATAGGGTTGTTACACACTTGTACGAAATATGGGTTAATGCACATATACACGTAAGGACTATGCATGATCAAGGAAAACTCTTCCTATAACAACATGCCATTTCTGGAAAGTGAAGTCACTAGACTTTGTTACTTCGTTATTTGTGAATTATGGTAGGAATATGACATATTTTAATGCATTCAAATAACTCAACTCATTTTCTATTGAACATAATACCTTAGAATCATGAACATAATTTTAGAGCAACTTGAACGAATAATTAAAATTTTGCTCCTCTCAAACACGAGTGCTCTTTTTTTGTACTTAGTTTATTTTTCAGTCTTTTCTTCTTTTTGTTGTCTAGTTCAAAGGTCTCTTGTGAACCCATGTTTTACTCACAAGTACAATTACTCATTATAGTCCCATAACTACAATGAATTAAGTAAGTAATCCAAGAGATTAAGGAAATGATGTAACTACAATTGGACATGAAATCTTTATAAGACAATCTTTATTGGCTAGGAAACTTATTTCTTAACTTTCATATTAGGGAGATTATGGGGCATTGATTAGCCATTATGTTTTATTCCTCTTTATTGGAATAATATCAGAAGTCATTATAAGACAATTTTTATTTTGCTATGCCCATTATTTGATCGTTTGCATCACGTGATGATATTGGAGCATATATCTTGATTTGGCACAAGCCAATAACTTGTTTAAACATTATTCTTATCAACCACAGATGATTTAACATACTTAAGATCTTGATTTCTTAGCTCACTTTGAGCTTACATTTCTTCTTCTTTCTTTCTTACTTACTTAATTTCTTAAAGAAATCTTTAGCATTAAGATCATTCGAGCTAACATGAAACCCAGTGTCTGCCCCACACCGAAAAGAGGTGGTTCACCGATAAGTAAATTTTAGATCATGTGATCTAAACATGAAATCCAGTGTCTAACCCACAAAAAAAGAGGTGGTTCATCAGCTAAAGTGAAACTAAGTCCAGTGTCTTCCCCACACAAAAAAGTGGTCATTCACGGCTAAAGTGAACGGAATAATTTCTTTAAGCATTTAACCGACATAGATCATGTGAGCTAAGCATGAAATCCAGTGTCTGTCTTACATCGAAAAGGGGTGGTTTCACCAGTCAAAGTAAAACCACATCATTCCTAAATCTCTTAGGTGGAATCCACTGGCTAGTTCCTATGCTTACAACATAGTTCGAAGACTAGGAGACATACAGAAACTAATTATCCACCTTGGTGGTAGCCTCATCTCATGAGGCTTACATGTGCTGGCACAAGCTCATTGCTAGTGTATTGGTCCTTTGCTCAACTTCTTTTTCTTTACAACTTTTAGAGTTGACTCAAACATTATGGAAGCTTTCTTCTAGTTATGAGGTTTACTTAACTCGTTGGATAACCGGTCATCCCTATCTTTAGTTGATGAAATGTGAATTAACCTTACATTTTCATCTTGGTGTTAATGAGAGTGAGACTTGTCTCACTTCTTTTAACACCTCATTCTAGTCACTCTCATAATTCTTAAACTTTTAATTATGTCATTACTCACCTTATCTTGTTCTATGACATTTGGTAGCTTTACACCACTCTTTATGAACATTATAAACTTTCTTCAATGTACTTACTTATATTCATAGTTAATTTGGAAAGGGTATGTTGGGACTTGTCCAAATGATTGGCATACCCTTGGTTATGACTTCAAAATTACATTTGTCATGCTTAATTTGGTTTAAATTAGTCATCAGCCAACTTTCACATATTTTGAAGATAACATTGTAAGCCAATTCTATTAAACAATTTGGAGAATATATTACTAGCCAATTTATTGGCCAAATTAATGGCATAAGCCAACCTTTCACATCTTGTGGTAATCTAAACCTTCATTTTAAGCAAACAAAACTTTTTACATTTATTTAACTTATAAGTACAATTTAATGAACATCTTATAACATGTAAATTCAACTTCATAAGCAAGTCATAACAAATTCATTTTTCTCGAACACAATTAGGTATTACACATTCCTCATATCATGTAAATAATACTCTAATTTATAAGAATCTAATCTGTTGGTATCCTTCGACTTCAATAACAAAAGAAACCTAAAGATGATGATAAATTAGCACCACATACCAACAACATATTCGATATTACATTATACACACTCTTAGAATAAAAAACAAGGATAAATAGGGAGATGGAAGTTCAATAATATCATTGGGAACAACTCTAGTTTCGATATTCTTAATTTCGTAAGACGTTTGAAAAGCCTCCTGGAGAAAGGATTCCAGGATATAAAACCCATAACTTATGTATAATTGAATCTACGAAGATCACCTTGCATGAAAACCTTGAAGAATACCTTGAAATCGCCTAAGAGAATCGAGAGAAACTTCCTGTTTTTCTTTCGTTTGCTAACTGTTTTGAGTCGTGAGTTTTCTAGTGTTTGAACTTGAGTCTAAGTCTTAAGAACTGATCTTGACTAATTAAACTTAGGATAATTAAGTTAATTTAATAAATTAATTAGTTAATTACTAAAACGCCCCTCGTAGATTGACTAAAATAGGAAAGCATTTGACATAGTCAAATCTGAAATTTTCCTAAGGGTTTCGGCCTTGACCTTAATTTTTAATTAATTAGTTAAGTTGCTAATTTAATTAATTAAGTGACCTAGGATAATTGCTAAACTACCCCTAAGTCATTAGGACCATAATCAACCCTTTTGGACCATCCTAGGTTAGGTACTAGGATATTTCTTGAACTAGTTTCTAGGTTAATGTCACCTGATTAAGTCTTAGGTTGTCGGGTGCACTAGTTAGTTTATTTTTGTTTTTCCTAGGTTATTTATCTATTTCAGTTAGTTATTTAGATTCTAGAATTGGTTAGAGAGTTAGACACCACATGGATGGACCCGCGTGCACGCCCGCCCCTAACTACTCTAACCGAAATCGGTTATGGTGGTCGCATGGTCCCCCTCCCCTTGGCCGGTTTCACATGTGCTTGCACATGTGTTTCTTTTAATTTCCTAACTAAAAGTTCTTTATGGTTCATTTGGAATGTTTACTTATTGTCCCAAGGATCCTCACTATATCCTTGAGCTCTGCTTAATCTACATGACCATTTTAATTAGTCATGTGCTATGGTGCCTAGGCTCGACACATGGATGCCTCGTACTTATTTTGTGATCAATGAAAATGAAGATTTTTATCTTAGGCTATTTTTTGTAGGTACATTTCTTGAACTAGCTTGTTAATGCATAGAAAATTTACTAACACCCTTAAGCCAATATTATCTAATATGCCCAATATTTCTAAATATTGGCCATTGGGATGCCTATGTACCCCCAATACCTATTCTTAAAAGTTAATACGCTCTTCACTAGACGAGTTCATTTTATGAAATGTTACATTATCCCCCCCCCCCCTTAGGAACTCGTTCCCGAAAGACACTACATATTATTTTAAATCAAAGAGGGTAATTTCGAAAACACATTAACATACTTGAAACTTTACTCTTTGTGAATTTATGATTCACACTTACTCTTGATGATGCATATTACTCAAGCTTATCTGAAGCTTCATATTTGAGATTGATCGACTTCCTTCTCAATCACACTTAACTTAATGCATATCACAACTCATGCAACACAAAAATGATGTTTACCCTATACAAAAACAGCAACATGAATGCAAGAATGAACTCATTTTAACTCATATAGTGCAAGTATAAGACACATGATTATGGACTTAAAGCATCAAATCGACTAATGCACTAAAAACTCAGAGTTTCTTTAACATACACCAGGATTAGGAAGAGTACATCTAACCGTAATAACTGAACAAGTGAGGGTAATTGGATCTCATATTGGCCTCGGCCTCCCATGTTGCTCCTTCAAATATGTGGTTCCTCCACAATACCTTCACGGTGGCAACCTCCTTGTTCCTCAGCCGCTTCACTTGGCAATTTAAAGTTTCAACTGGAAACTCTTCATAAGAAAGGTTCTGTTCAGCCCCTAATCCTCAACAGTAAAGATGGATGGTGGATCACCTAGACACTTCTAAATCATTGAAACATGAAACATTGGATGAACAAAAGCTAAGTCTTGTGGTAACTTTAGTTCGTAGGAATCATTTCCTACTCACTGTAAGATCTCATAAGTACATATATACCCCGGATTAAACTTCCCTTTCTTACAAAACTTCATCACCCCTTTCATGGGTGATATCTTCAGGTAGACTTGATCAGCCACCTCAAATTCAAGAGCTCTCTTCCTGTGATCAGCATAGGATTTTTGACCACTGTAAGTAGTAGTCAATTTATCACTTATCATTCTCATATTTTCCACAACCTCATGTATGATCTCAGGGCCAAGGATGGAAGACTCTCCTACCTCAAACCACCTAACTGGAGACCTATATCTCCTGCCATATAGTGCTTCAAAAGGTGCCATCCCAATACTAGACTGGTAGCTATTATTATAGAAGAACTTAATCAACGGTAAGTGATCATCTCAACTCCCCTTGAAGTCAATAACACATGCTATCAACATGTCTTCAAGGGTCTGAATTCTACACTCTGCTTTTCCATCCGTCTGGGGATGAAAAGCAGTACTTAGCTTCACCTTTGTACTAAAGCTCTTTTGGAAAGATCTCCAAAAGTGAGAAGTGAATTGGGATCCCCTATCCGAAATGATAGATAAAGGTATCTCATGACACCTTACTATCTCATCAATATACAACTTAGCATAATCGTTTTGGCACTGTAAGTAGACTTCACAGGTATGCGGTGTGCAGAGTTAGTTATCCTTTCAACAATGACTCGAATAGAATCATGTATTCTCCTGGTCCAGGAAGACCAACCACAAAATCCATACTAATATCCTCTCAGTTCCATGTTGGGATCCCAATCGACTGGGTAAGACCCTCAGACATAACGTGTTCGGCCTTAACCTTTTTGCAATTGGGACACTCCTTCATAAACTTAGAGATATCTAGCTTTATACCTCCCACCAATAGATCTCCTTGATATCATGATACATTTGATGATGACGAGGAGCAACATCCCGATTGGCTTGATCCGCATAGCTTAGGCTTGAACCGCCGCGACTTTTGCTTCAGTAGTCATGGCTTGAGCCATTTGAGCAAGAATAGCCCTCATCTCCGCCTCCATCATAGGTGGAGGGTTAAACGGAGCTTGATCAACATTAGCATTCTCCTCAAGTGGAAGAACTTGCTCATCATGGGGAGGATCTCCCGCATTAGCAACTTCCTCCTCAAGTCTTCAAGACGCATTCCTTCGAGTGTTCATTCTTATGATAATCACAACAATATGATTAGATTAAAAAACACACCATAGGTATACTCTATTAGCACGATATAAGATTTCCAAGAAAGAGAGTGATTCCTAAGCATCATATAGGTTCCTACTGATAACTGTGACATGCTTCACAATTATAAATACAATCCTACATAGACGTGGTTGAGAGAGAGAAATAACTCAATGGTATTCAACCTCATGCTCTGATACCAAGTTTGTCACATCCGGGCTTACCCCCTAGACGTAACCGGCGTCGTCATTCTTTTCAAGGACTAAGACTAGCCTCTTAGTTTCATGTCATCACATTCATAGGTTCAAAATGCGGAAATTTATTACTTTTATTTTCTCAACTTGGAGGTGTACATAGACCTCTAGATACACATAATATATATTCATATCGAGTATACATAGACCCTTAATATAGGAAGGTTACATAGCTTCTACTTTTATTGCACATATATATTAAATATAGAAGTAGTCTCAATGATTGTCTCATCTTATACCATCTAAACGGATATCGCAATATGGACAGAGCGCTTACATCAATTTAACAAGACCATGTATAGGTCATTCGAGAGTAAAACATTCAAATAACAAGGGAAGAAATGATAGAGTCAATAAGCTCATAACAAAGTCCAAATAAAGAATATGGCATTGCCTTTGAAAGTTGAGGACTTACCCCAGGATAAAAGGAAGAATCCAAGCCTTCAACAATATCGCCTTCCAAACACTTCAACGACTGGAACCTAAAATGTTTGGGACAAGGGAAGAAAATGGGGTTCGTACTCCACATGTACTTAGTGTGAGATCTTTTGCACATACACAAGCAAAACAATCTAAAAGGGACTTTTTGTCAAAGCATGCCATTCTACCCCTTTTAGGGTCTTAATGCAAAGTCAAATAAGTCATATTAATCAACCAAACATGCTTACTATCTCTACAAGTATCACTTATCCCAACACACTAAGAATTATGACTTACTACAACCCTAACATGATGTAATAATATCCCAAGACTGAATACGAAATAAACATATCATAATAAGAAAGACAACTAATCATTAGTCCGTATCAAGTCAACAAGTGCAATGAGCAAGCAAAGCCCCATAACGTTACTCGATCAAGCATCGTCAACAAGAAAACATGAACAATGTCTAACTTAACATATGACGGTATATAGGCTTACATTTCATCTTATATTATCATTATAATCCAAGGCATATTCATAAACGAACTTAATCAACATATAGTACCAACAATATGACATGGTAATCATATATATACATCATATATTATCTTAACATTAACATATAAGAACCTCCTCCTAAGACTCTCCTCAAGACTAATTAGTGGAATGTCTAGGTAGAGTCTCATAACCCTTCCTAGACTAAGCTAGACCCCTTAGGTAATCCAAGATAGAGTTCAAGTCCTTTAATTCGTTTTACCTTTTGGAAACATCTTTCCCTAACTGACATAGACCACATGAGCTAGTGTGGAATCCAGTGCCATAAAACCCTACACAGAAAGAAGGCGGACAACTTGTCAAGGTATTACTAAAACATAAAACATAGCAACCACGCGAATCCACTAACTAGTATTTCGATGGGGGCAACATACTTCAAGAACTAGGAGATTTAGTTGGGACCCTCTTCATACTCCACACATTATATTCTCCAATCTCAAGAGTAATGTAGTGTTCCTACCTTCCCTATGTGGGAAGGACACTTCTCCATCTAGTTCACTCGGTGCTAAGCTAGAGTCCCTTTTTGAAACGTCTTTAAACCTTTAATTATAAACCAAAACTTAATTTAGTATGTAGGGTCTACCCCTTGTATAATCATCATCATCAATGGCTCTATAAGTATTGTATGCGCATATGTCCTTTCATCACAATTCGTATAAGTGAGGTTAACACATTAGCATTTCATAACATATTAAGGCACATTGGTAGTTTTCCCCATCCTTATATCACATACACCTTAATCAACCTAACAAAATAGTAAAGACATTTCAATTCAACATCCTAACACCCTATAATCCTAGTATATGGCATACTTCAATGTAATATCATAACTTAATAACAATTAATCACAATTAGAAGAAAAGGTAGAGATTATAAGACTTACCAAGTCTTTCTCATAGTCTATCGTCAGGGTCTTACCATCAACCCATAACTCAATTCAACTTGGGGAGTAAAATCATCACACAATTATAACCAATAGAATAACAAGTCCAACTGCATCTCTAAAACAAAATTCATCTTTAGATCACAACTTGAGGCAAGCTACATAGGTAAATTTCACATTATAATTCATAACCTAAATCACATCTAAAGAACTAGAATGATAGACCTATAATTCATCCTAATTTAACCATAATACCATCATAGGATAGTAATCTAATCAACAACAAACTCAGTTGAATGATCACCATACAACATAGGTCAAGATCTCTACCTAGGGTTCGGCATAGAGGATCATATTATTTAATTTAGCCGAAAGCATCAACAATTACCATAAAGAAGTTGCATTACATGTAATCTACTCAATATAACCCTATGAACTCATTAACAACTCAATCCATAACTTCAATTTCGTAATTGAATGAAACCCATAAGAAAACTCAACTATTTGAAATCTATTTTGAAGGTTACCTTTGAGGAAAGGATCTCAAAGGTGAATAGAATCCATACCTTAATGTTTCTCAACATTTTGATGAAGAATCCATCCTATTTTCTAGCCCCAAAACCCCAGTTCTTGCTAGCCTTCAATGGTGAGTTCATGTAGAGAGAGAAATAAGAGAGAATGAAGGGAGTTTATTTTTGAGAGTTTTCTTTAGATTAATGAAGGTTAAGGGTTTTATAGACGGTCTTATTTAAATTAATTAGTCTCCCTTGAATCCCTAACTAACCCCTAAACCACTTAATTAATTAAATGAAATCATTTAAAATTCATCAGTGAAACTCAACCCTCACCGATGAGACCCCGATCGACGGACAACTCCCCCTTCGTCCTGCACTCCACCGTCTCTATCAGAGACTTCGCAGGCGAGGGCTTCCTCCAATTTCTGTAAGTATGGGGTGACGGTGGCCTCGACGCCCCGTCGAGCCACTGACGCCTTGTAAACCCCTTCCGTCGTGTATAACAGTAGCTAGGTAAACAAGGGCCCTCATGAATCTTTCTAAGTGTTGGACGATGGTGGCCTCGATGCTTCGTCGAGCCACGTACGGACCGTCGTCTTCCCGTCAATGCACACGGCCAGGCAGTGCTGCATCAAACTGCAGGGATACTCCTCAAGGGCCCTTTGTTGGTCATTTGGGAGTCGTACCCTGACGTTTCAATTATGAAACAACTCAAACAACCATTAGCTACCTTTCTACTCATTTTTCGTGCATTTCCGACTCCTAAAATTTAGTAAAAAGGCTAAGGCACATTAATATCCCTTTGAACCAACTTCCCAGACGTTTTTGAACGTTTTGTTTCTTAAACCTTCTAAATAACCTATATTCATTAAAAATGGACTTAGAAACAGTGTTTGAACATTAAGAACCTATGTTAGGTTTTACCATGAGTCTTGGATTTTCAAGGTGTTACACTATCCCCCTTAGGAACATTCGTCCCTTAATGACACTACAGTTCTTTTGGTGGAAGGAATAGACCCAAGACTAGCACCCCAACAAATCAACAATATCCATTTAACATAAATCATGTCACTTCAGCAAGGCAAATATCAAAACTTATATTACCACACCTAACGCTCAAAAAACTTCATCATGTGGCATTTCCTTCTCACAACACTTTTGAGCTCAACATACATCACATGAGTCAATTAGCACAAAGTCCAACTTAACAACATGCTACCTATCATTTCATGATGACTCACCATATAAAAATGCACAATATAACTCAAGGCAAGCAAACAGAAAAATTTCAAATTTTTAATAGTAATACTACAGTGAATTCACTGTAAAACTTGTTGTGAAGTTTTCAAAATTGCCATTTTTGTAACAATTCAACCAAAAATCAAGAAACCACAAATCTTAGTCATAATTATATAATTAAAGAGAATGGTAACCTTAATTCTCAAAAAGAAGAGGATAACGGGACTTCATATCAGCCTCTGCGTCCCATATAGCATCCTCAACTAATTGATTTTTCCATAACACTTTAACAGATACCACATCTTTATTCCTCAAATTCTTGACTTGCATATAATTATTTTGAACTGGGACTTCCTCATGAGAGCGGTTATCCTTGACACCAAGACCCTCAATAGGAAGAACGGACTCGGGGTCACCGTTACACTTTTTCAACATAAAAACATGGAAAACCGGATGAACCGGAGTCAGTTCACTAGGAAGTTTCAATTCATAGGCAACCTTACTAACCCCTTGCAAGATTATATAGGGACCCACATAACAAGGACACAATTTCACTTTCTTGCCAAACCTAACCACCCCTTTCATTGGTGAAATTTATAAATACACTTTATCACCTTCTTCGAATTCCAAATCCATCTCCTATTATCGGCATAAGACCTTTTCCGTCTATAGGCCATTTGCAACCGGTTCCTTATGATATGAACCTTTTCCAAAGTCATATAAATCAACTCAGGACAAAGAAGATATGGCTCACCCACTTTAAACATTCCAATAGGAGACCTACATTTCCTACCATTGAAGGCTTAATACGGAGCCATGGAAATTGATGATGAAAACTGTTGTTGTAGGCAAACTCCACTAAAGGTAAATGCCTATCCCAACTCCCTTTAAAATTAATAATGCATGATTCTAAGCATATTTTCCAGGGTTTGTATCGTACGCTTCGCTTGACCATCCGTTTGGGGATGAAAATGGTGCTTCACTTCACCATATTACCTAACTCTTTTCGGAATGACCTCCGAAATCTAGATGTGAATTGTGCGCCCCGATCTGATATGGTGGATAACGGAATGCCATGGCGGCACACAATCTCATCTAGGAAGATTCTTGCATAATCTTCTACCGAATATGAAGACTTAACGGGGATAAAGCTAGCGGATTTAGTCAATCGATCCACAACCGCCCATATGGAATCATAGGACTTTTGGGTCCGGGGTAAACCTACTAAAAAGTCCATATTTATGTCTTCCCATTTCCGTGTTGGAATTTGCATCTCTTGTAGTAAGCCACCCAGCTTCATGTGTTCGGCCTTTACTTGTTGACAATTCGGACACTTAGCAACAAATTCCGCTGACCCTTTTTAGACCTTCCCACCATTATATTTCCCTTAGGTCATGGTACATTTTTGTTGACCCCCGATGAATTGAATAGCGGGAGCCACGTGATTTTTCTAAGATCCGATCCCTAAACCTATCTACATCGGGAACACATAATCTCCCTTGGTTCCTTAGCACACCATCCCCCCTAGGAATAATAATTCATTCAACTTGCCAAGAACAGATTACTTCAACACCATCAAGGCTAAATCAAGGTGTTGTTTGGACTTCACCACAACCACTAAAGATGACTCGGATTTATGATGAACTATGGCACCCCCATCCGGAGCACCTCCAACCTCACGCCCAACCTAGCCAACCATTGTAATTCCGTTGCTAGGTCCTTTTTGGATTCATCAAGATGGGATACACTACCCATAGTCATCCAACTTAGGTCATCCGCAACTACATTAGCCTTGTCGGGGTGATAAAGTACACGTATATCATAACCCTTCCACCAATCAACCCACCTTCTTTGTCGAAGGTTTAACTCCTTTTGGGTAAACACATATTGAAGCCTCTTATGATATGTAAAAACATCCACCTGAACCCCATATAGATAATGCCTCCAAATTGGTTTAACTCCTTTTGGGTAAACACATATTGGAGAGTCTTATGATATGTAAAAACATCCACTTGAACCCCATACAGATAATGCCTCAAAATTTTCAAAGCAAACACCATGGCCTATAATTCAAGGTCATGAGTGGGGTAATTCCTCTTATGTACCTTTAGTTCCCTAAAAGCATAAGGTATCACATTCTTGTTTTGCATAAGCACACATCCCAAACCAACTCGGGATGCATCACAATACACCCCAAAACCCTTTCTACCCTCCAGTAAGGTCAACACCGGAGCGGAAGTAAGCATATCTTTCAACAATTTGAAGCTCTTCTCACATGCCTCCGACCACTCAAACTTTTTACTCTTTTGGGTCAAAGTAGTCATAGGAGACGCAATGGACACGAAACCATCCATGAACATCCGATAGTAACCCGCTAAATCGAATAAACTACTGATGTCAGTTGGTGTCATTGGTTAAGGCCAATTTTTCACCGCTTCCGTTTTCTTTGGATCTACTTCAACTCCCTCACTAGAAATGATGTGCCCAAAAAATTTAACCGATCTCAACCAAAACTCACAATTACTATATTTGGCATACAATTGATGTTCTTTAAGGATTTGCAAAACTACCCTCAAATGACCCATATGATCATCCTTATTCTTCGAGTTTACAAAGATATCGTCAATGAAAAGAATGACAAACAAATCTAGGTAATTTTGAAATACTCTATTAATTATGTACATAAATGCTATCGGAGCATTAGTGAGACCAAAAGACATGACAAAGGACACATAGTAACCATACCTAGTCTTAAAGGCCGTCTTCGGTACATCCTCCCCTCTCACCCTAAGTTGATGATACCCCGACCTCAAGTCTATCTTTGAAAACTAATTCCCCCTTGGAGTTGGTCAAGTTAGCCATCAATCCGAGGGAGAGGGTACTTATTCTTAATGGTGACCTTGTTGAGTTGGGGGTAGTCAATACACAGTCTCAAATATCCATCCTTCTTTTTGATAAATAACACCGGAGCACCCCATCGAGATATAATAGGCCTTATAAAGCCCTTGTTAAGCAAATACTTAAGTTTAGCCATCAAGTCTTTCAATTTGGGCATATGTAGGGATTGAAATGGGATTTGTTTCCGGTAGTAAATCGATACCAAAATCATTTTCCCGTTCAGGAAGAATACGGGGAAGGTCATTAGGAAAAACCTCAGAAAATTCATTCACTACAGGGACCAACTCAATAGGAGGAATTTCGGAATCCAAATCTTAAAGTCGTACAATGTGATAGACACAACCCTTTGAGATCATTTTACATGCTTTTAGACAAGATATGATGAGACCTTTTGGGAATAGAATTTCCCTCTTTCCAATCAACAACAGGTTCATTGGGGAAGTTAAGCCTCACCACTCTTGTCCTATCATCAATGGATGCAAAACATGCATGCAACCAATCCATACCCAATATAATATAAAATTAAAGAATATCGAGTTCTACTATATCGACATAGGAAACTCTATTGGGAAATTCAATAGGACAATTTCAATAGACTCTTTTAGAAATAACCGACTCTCCCACCGTAGTAGACACTAGAAAATGCTCATGCAAAATATCGGGTAAAATATCAAACTTTTTAGATACTAGTGGTGTAACGAAGGACAAAGTAGCACCTGGGTCAAGTAAAGCCTGCACATCAAGAGTAAAGATTTTTAACATACCAGTTACCACATTGGGAGAGGTCTCTTGCTCACCCCTAGAGTAGAGAGCATAGAAGTGTTCTTCTTTGGAGCATCAATAGAACCACTTGTTTGACCTTGGGCACTACCGCTGTCATGACTCTTCAAGTCAAGACAATCTCTCATTTTCTGACCACACTTTCCACAACTAAAGCAATTATCCGTCCCCTTAAGGCACTCACAGTAGTGCTTTTTACCAAACTTTCCATAAGTTGGCTTCTCCTTTGGTGAATTAAAGCCTTTTCCCTTCTTAAATTTAGGGTTAGACACCATATCACCACTAGATCTTGGAAATTTGGTAGGGACTTAATTTGAACCCCGCTTCTTAAATTAAGGCTTATCTTGTATCTCAAGCCTATTTTTTTAGGAGCCTCCAACAAATTACCTAGACCTCTTAGCATCTCTACTTTTTCTCTAAGATCTATCCTTCTCAACCCTTCTTGCATAGACCATAAGACGGGAAATGTAATGTTGTCATGTAGCATAGCCGATTGGCACTCCTCTTGTCAGTCCTCCGACACGCCCATCACAAAACGGCTCATTTGGTCTCTAGGAATGGAGACTAAAGAAGGATAATATTTGGACAACTTAACGAATTCCAAAGAGTACTCATTAATACTCTTCCCTACTTGGCGAAGATTGATGAACTACCTCACCTTTTCCTCCGTCATCTCTCTAGGGACGAACCGATGTATAAAAGCCGCCATAAAGATCTCCCAAGTCACCGGACCACCTATAAATGGCCTATTGTCCCTCCATTGCACATACAAAGTTTGATCCACATCCTTGAGTTGATATGAGGCCAACTCGGCCTTCTCACTTAAAGTCACCCCCATAGCACATAGCACCTTGTAGACATCATCAAGGAAGTCTTGGGGGTTTTAATCAACCTTAGACCCATAGAAAGTAGGAGGGTTCATCCGAGTGAAGTCCCTTAGACGGGAAGCTATTGTAGTGACTTGTTGATGAAGACAAGGACAACATCCCGATTGGTTTGAGACGTCCTATCTTAGGCTTGAACCGTCGCGACTTGTGCTTGAGTAGTCATGGCTTGAGACATTTGAGAATTAATAGCCCTAATCTCCATAGGTGGGGGGTTAGCCGGTGCTTGATCAACATTAGAATTCTCCTTAAGTGGAGGAACTTACTCATTATGGGGAGGATCTCCCACAATAGCAAATTCATCCTCAAGTATTCGAGCCGTATTCCTTCGAGTTTTCATGCTTCCTATAAGCACAACAATATGATTAAATGCAAAAACACACCATTAGTATACTCTATTGGAACGATATAAGATTTCCAAGAAACAGAGTGATTCCTCAGCATCATATAGGTTCCTACTCATAAGATTGGCGCGCTTCACAATTATGAATACAAACCTATATAGACGTTGTAGAGAGGGAGACATAACTCAATTGTATTCAACCTCATGCTCTGATACCAAGTTTGTCATATCCAGGTTTACCCCTTAGACGTAATCGACGTTGTCATCTTTTTCAAGCACTAAGACTAGACTCTTAGTTTCATGTCATCACATTCATAGGTTGAAAAAGGCGGAAAATTTAAAACTTTTATTTTCTCTACTTGTAGATTTACATAGACCTCTACATACACATAATGTATATTCATATCCACTATACGTAGAACCTTCATATAGGAAGGTTACATAGCCTTCAATTTTTATTGCACATATATATAAATATATAGAAGTAGTCACAATGATTGTCTCGTGTCATACCATCTAAACGGATATCACAATATGGGCATAGCCCATACATCAATTCAACAAGATCATGTATAGGTCATACGAGAGTACAATATTCAAATAACAAGGAAAGAAATGATAGAGTCAATAAGCTCATATCAAAGTCCAAATATAGAAGATGGCATTGCCCTCGAAAGTTGAGGACCTTCCCCACTTGGATGAAAGAAAGAATCCAATCCTTTAACTATATCGCCTTCAAAAAACTTCAACGACCGGATCCACTAGCTAGTATTTCTACGTGGGTAACATAATTAAAGAACTAGGAGATTTAGTTAGGACCCTTTTTATGCGCCATGCATTATAGTCTCCAATCTCAAGAGTAATGTAATGTTCCTACCTTCCCTATGTGGGAAAGGACACTTCTCGATCTAGTTCACTCGGTGCTAAGCTAGAGTCCCTTTTTGAAATTTCTTTAAGCCTTTAATTATCAAACAAAACTTAATTTAGGCCATAGGTTCTACCCCTTGTATAATCATCATCATCGATAACTCAATAATAATTATATGAGTATAGGTCCTTTCTTCACAATTTATATAAGTGAGGTTAACACATTAGTGTTTCATAACATATTAAGGCACATTGATAGTTTTCACCATCCTTATATCACATACACCTTAATAAACCTCAAAACATAGTCAAGACATTTAAAGTCAACATCATACAACCTTATAATCCTAGTATAAGGCATAACTCCAATGTAATATCATAACATAACAACAATTAATTGCAATTAGAAGAAAAGGTAGAGATTCTAAGACTTACCAAGTATTTCTCATAGTCTATCATCAAGGTCTTACCATCAACTTATAACTCAACCAAACATGGGGAGTAACATCATCACACAATGATAACCAATATAATAACAAGGCCTATAATTCATATTAATTTAACCATAATATAACCAAAGGATAGTAATCTAATCAACAACCAACTCAATTAAAAGATCACCATACAACACATGTCAAGATCTCTACCTAGGGTTAGGGATAGAGGATAGTATTCTTCAATTAATACCAAACCATCACCAATTACCATAACCAAGTTGAGTTACATGTTAATCTACTCAATATGACCCTAAGAATTCATTAACAACTCAATTAATAACTTCAATTTCGTAATTGAATGAAACAGATAAGAGAACTCAACTTTTGGAAATCTATTTTGAAGGAAGCCTTTGAGGAAAGGATATAAAAGGTGAATAGAACTCATACCTTAATGTTTCTAAGAAATTTGATGAAGAATGCACCCTTTTTTCAGCCCCCAAACCCTAGTTCTTGCAAGCCTTCAATGGTTTTTGAGGGTTGTCTTTAGATTAATGAGGGTTAAGGGTATCTATAGAGGGGCTTAATTAACTTAATTAGTCTCCCTTTAATCCCTAACTAACCCATAAACCACTTAATTAATTAAGTGAAATCATTTCAAATTCATCAGTTAAACTCGACCCTCACCGCCGAGACCCTGATCGACGGTCGGTCGGTGAGTCGACGGACAACCCCCCCTCTGTCGTGCACTTTATCGTATCTATCACAGACTTTGCAGGTGAGGTATTCCTCCAACTTTTCTAAATGTGGGGTGATGGTGACCTCGACGCCCCATCGAGCCAGTGACGACTCGCCAACCCCTTCCGTCACATGTAACAGTAGGTAAGTAAACTAGGGCAATCACGAATTTTTATCTGTGTGGGACGACGGTGGACTTATTCCCCGTCGACCCACGTACGGACCGTTGTCTATCCCGTTGATGCACACTGCCAGGTAGTGCTGCATCAAACTGCAGGGATCATCCTTAAGGGCCCTTGGTTGGTCCTTTGCAGGTCGTACCATGACGTTTCAATCATGAAACAACTCAAACACCCATTAGCTACCTTTCCACCCATTTTCGTACATCTCCGACTCCTAAAATTTAATAAAAAGGCTAAGGCACCCTAACATCCCTTTGAACCAACTTTCGGGACTTTTTTGGACGTTTTGGTTCTTAAACCTTCGAATTGACCTATATTCATTAAAAATGGACTTACAAACTGTGTTTAGACATTATGACACCTATGTAAGGCTTTACTATGAATCTTGGACTTTCAAGGTGTTACAGTCATTTTCATAATTCGTAAATTTTTGATTATGTCATTACACACCTTATCTTGTTTAATGACATTTGGTAGCTTTATACCACTCTCCGTGAACATTATAAACTTTGTTCAATGTACTTACTTATATTCATAGTTAATTTGGAAAGGGTATGTTGGGACTTGTCCCAGTGATTGGCATAACAATGGTTATGAATTCAAAGTTACATTAGTCATGCTTAATTGGGTTTAAATTATTCATTAGCAAACTTTCACATATTTTGAAGATAACATTGTAAGCCAATTCTACTAAACAATTTGGAGAATATATTACTAGCCAATGTATTGGCCAAATTATTGGCATAAGCCAAACTTTCACATCTTGTGGTAATTTAAACCTTCATTCTAAGCAAGCCAAACTTTTTACATTTAATTAACTTATAAGTACAATTCAATGAACAACTTATAACAGTAAATCCAACTTCATAAACAACTCATAACAAATTCATCTTTCGCGAACACAATTTTACATTACACATTCCTTATCTCATGTAAATAATACTCTAATTTATACAAATCTAATCTATAGGTCTCCTTCGACTTTAATGACTCAAGAAACCTACGCATGATAATCAATTACCACCACATACCAAAATCATGTTCAAGATTACATTATACATAATCTTAGAATCGAAAACAAGGATTACTAGGGATATGGACGTTCTATAATATCATTAGGAACAACTCTAGTTTTTATATTCTTAATTTCATTGGACGTTTGAAAAGCCTCTTGGAGAAAGGATTCCAGGAGATAAAACCCATACATATGTAAAATAGAATCTACGAAGATCACCTTGCACAAAAACCTTGAAGAATACCTTGAAATCGCCTACAAAAAATGAGAAAAACATACTATTTTTGTTTTTTTCACAACCCTAAAAATGAATAAGATAAGAAATGCTTAATGTGTCAAGAATACCTACGATTAGACCAGGGTTCACACGGACTGATGCGCGTAAACGAGAACTCAGAACCCTTGCTAAATCCAAGCCAACCATATTGTGGAGTTAGTTGAGATGGAAAGGTTAAGTAAAACCATGTAGGGCTCACAAATACGAAGATTTATTTGAAGGAGTCTTTACCGAACATAAAAATAGAAAATCATAGGTTTGGAGGGTCTAGGGATAAAATGGTCATTTTGCAGGCTAAGAGTAGTATCACAATTACCGTATCACAATTACCCTAAAGATATAATTAATAATGTGGAGGGGCATTTTGGGGAGAGAGGACCGAAATTGGGCTCTTGAAATGAAGTCTTGCTCCACTCGGGTTCGAACCTAGGTGGAAATAATGAGCTAAATTGTTTTTAATTAAAGTTGGTAAATTAGTTTAATTAATTTATATTTATTAGTTATTAGACGATTTAAAATAAAAGGAAATCAGATTTTTAATAATCAAATAAAACATTATTTGACTAAGTCGTAGACTAGACTCCTAAGCCAAAGAAAACTCTTCTCTCCCACGCTCATTTCTCTCTCTCACGTCTCTATTACTCTCATTCACGTTTTATCTGCCAAAATAACTCCAAAAACAGCAAATAAACCAAAGTTCTTCACACTTGAAGAATTCACACGAAAAAAAAAAGAAAAACAAAGGTTAATCAATCACCTAGGCAAAGAGAAGGTTTTTCGTCGAGTTTGGTTTTTAACTTTTGGTGTTGGACGCGTGTTTGGAGGAATTCTTTGGGCAGCAAGTCGAGGTTTGAACGTCAAAAAGGTATGGGTTTTCTTCTCTCTTTGTCCCTTTCCCAAGAGACCTCTTAAGATTCAGTCAAATCTAATCCAAAAACTAGAATTGTTCCCGTTGAATGTCCCTGTCACTAGTTCCTGTTGATTCGTAGGTTGGGTATGTTTGCTGGTAGATAATACGCATGTAATTTGTTTTCGTGTTGAATATGTTCATGAATGATTTTTGGAATAGTATGAATGACAACCTATGTTTTTCAAAAAACATGTGTATGTGTGTACAATGTAGCCGTGACTCCTTTGGTTTGAGGTTAAAAAAAAACATGTTATGGTTGTGTTTTACGTGCACAAACTTAGATAAATCTTGATGTTCATAACTGATGTAAATATGCTTATTTGAGTGCAATTCTATATCGAATGAAATCTTTAAAATGCACCTAAAGAACTCACTAAAAACACAACATAACACGTCTAAACATTTAATGTTAAATAAATGAGAAAACAGGCTGAAAAAGTTTTCAGCAGCTTGTTAATAAGTTTCCACCAAGCTAAGGAGAATTTCATGCTATGAAAAAAATGAACTAAAATATGTGAGATCACTGGGGATTGAACCCGTGACCTCACCATGTCGAAAATCAATGAAATAAGGTGAGAAAAACGGAATGTGACATGTGCAACTCGTACCTATTTTCTTGGCTGGAAAATGAAAAAACTTAAAAGAAAAGAAATGAGAAGAGTGGGATTCGAACCCACAACCTCTCTGACAGTAAAGAAGAAAGAAAAAAAATGAAAAAAGAAAAGAAATTAGAGGATTGGGATTCGAACCCACAACCTCTTAGGCAGTAAATGAGAAAGGAAAAATGAAATGAAAAGGAATATGAGGCGTGGGATTTGAACCCACGACCTCTTAGGCAAATTAAAGGAAAATTAACAATGCAAATAAAAGAAATGTGGGGTGTGGGAATTTAACCCCAACCTCTAGGCAGTAAAGGAGAATTACAATAAAAATAAAGTGAGGTTGTGCGTGTTCAATCCCACAACCTCATTGTCTATGCGAGATAGTCAAGGAGAAATAAATGAAGAAATAAAAGGGGTTGTTGGGGTTCGAACCCACAATCCCTCGGACAGATGGAGAGAGTTTAAATAAAAAGAAATTAAAAGAAAATGAGGTTGTGGGGGTTCGATCCCACATTCTCTCAATCCCATTGAGAGAAAATGAAGAGAAAAACTAAGGGAAAAATAAATTTAAGGTGTTTGGGCTCGATCTAGGGTCCCAATGTCATGAGGACTATAAATAAAATCAGTGAAAAATTTAAGAGTTGTCCAAGGGATTCCAACTTGGGTTCACTTGCCCAAATTTCCGTATTGATACATAAATCATATGTTAATTAAATGTTCAAGAATAATTCCACCTACTAAGATCGAAATCAAGATCTTGGCATACATACAAGATACATAAGTCTTGTACTACATAATCTTAGGAAGATATGAGTCACCTAACGAACTATGAATGAAGCCTCATGGCTTGTATGTATAGACCCATAAGTCTAGAATACGTTTAAAAATAACTGAACCTAAGATGTATGTAATGAAATGAAGTAACCCTAGAAGGGTTAAGTAGGAGTCTAAGACACACTAAATTGCCAAGTGCATTGGCATATGATGAAATGAACATTCACGTAAAAATGGGTGAGTAATTATGAAGAGCAATTGTACTAATGTAAATGAATGTGGTGACAACATAATATGCTAATCTCAAAGATGAGAGCAATCTCAAATAAGTCTGAGTAAATGTTACCAAAACGTACTCACCTATGAGAGTGTAAGTTAATGAAAAGACCAGTCTCTATGAACACTCTATTGAAAGTATTGAGATTAACACACTTAATACTAATGATGAGATGAGAAATCATCTATTGAGATATGATGTACTTATACTAGAAGTCGGCTTCCATGACGTATGAGTTGAATGTAATGGAACTTTATACAGAGCACCAATAGACTATCTAAGAGCGGTGATGCCTTCTTTCGGGAAAGGCAGGGGTTAACTTAACTCTCATGAGCTGAGACTGTCCGGCATGCCGGGTATGGGTCTCCTTATATCTCCTATTCTTCCAACCTATACTACCAATATAGGGATCTGGCGGGGTTAATTCCCTATGTACGCCAGCATGTTTTGGTTCACTTTGGCCAGTGATTCCACCTCTTTTCGGTGTGGGATTTCATGAAACTGGATTTCATGATGCCCATATGATCTAAGTCGGTTAAAGTTAATGTTCCCAAAGAATGACTAAGGCCAGCCTCAAAAGATTCACATAATGAAATAAATGATACCAATGGTTTAAGGATTGGATAATCAAGAGGTGAGCTAGACTTAAGTAATGACTCTAGGTTATTGTTGTTCATTGCACAGCAACCCCTATGAGAGTCTTAAACTACATACTAGGTATGACTGGTGATTGCACTACTATATTAACGAATTAAAATTGAAGTACGTATTAACAAATGAAGCAGACTCTATGTTTGCTAAAGAAGGCTCCCTAGTTGAGGTCCCATATGTTGAGCCCTCATTTTGGGAAGTCCTAACGTAATGTCCATGATCCCAAGGTCTCATGGCATACGAAAGAATGATGTGAATTAAGTGATATGATATGTGAAATATGTTATGAGGTGTCTGCAAAATGATAAGTTTAATCATGCATGTTACACTCATGGCATGACTTTCCAAATAAAAATTTGGCAGGTCCACTGACTGTCCTAATCAAAATTTGGCAAGTCCACTTACTTGACTTCTCATAAAACATGATGTTAGGAAAGAGCTATTCCTTCTCATGCATGTCCTTGGTGTGTTCTTTCATATACCCATACTTAGTACAAGTGTGTACTAATTCCATACAATTATCTATTTTAGGTGAAGGCACAGGTGGACGTTATATCGTACGGTACAATGTTACAGCTATTCGGACGTGGAGATTTCATTCGGACTTGGTACGCCCTCATGCTTTCGAGGTTGTGTACTGTTATTATCTAGCTTAGATGTAGTCCTTAGCTATTGGATCATGTCCCACTAGTGTTTCATTTCCCATATCATTTCCAATTTTATATTAGTGTTGTTTTGGCAAGTACACATTTAATATAGCTATGAACTATTTCTTTCATTTTATGATCTTAATGTTTCATGGTTGATTGTGAACATTTATGAGTTTAAGTAGAATATATTATACGAATGTTAAATAACTAAGCTCAAATTTTCAGCAAAAACTAACCTAGATGAAATAAAGATGACGTATGTAGGCTTGTCTGCGACCACTAAAAGGTCAACGACCCTAGTCTCGTCTGGGGTCTAGATTCCGGTCGTGACAAACTTGGTATCAAAGCACTAGGTTAAATTCTGAGGATAATAAGTTCAGATCAACAACATCTAGTAGTTTCTAAGTCATGGTAGTGAAGTGCACCACTATCCTTGATTGGAGACTGCATGATGCATAGGAAAAATTTCCCTTCTTCTAATATTATCGTGCCTTCTCTAATGTCGGATTTCTTGGTGTTAAGATATTATCTAACATCAACTCTTGAAGTTTCCAAAAGATAAATACAAGGAGAAAAGAAGGCGGAGAGATTGGAGGAGTAGCTGCTGGGGTAATACAGGTTCCTTCCCAGGCTCCAGTTGTTGAAATAGAGATGATTGTTAATCCAGCTAGGTTGACTGATGGAGAAGTAAGGACAACGTTGGTACAGATGGCCCAATCTTACACTTTACAAGCTCATGCTATTAGGTTTGATTGGTGTGGAGAAGTCTGAGTTGCCATCTTATCAGCTAAGGGATGTAGCTCAATCATAGTATAAAGTGTGGCAGGATAGCAGGGCCTTAGTAGGAGGTCCAATTACTTGGGATCTTTTCATGATGGCTTTTCTAGAGCTGTTATTTCCCTGATAAATGAAGGAGGCTAAGGTTTCATCAGCCTTAAGTAGGGATAGATGTCAGTCAGGGATTACTCCATGAAGTTCGTAAAACTTTACAACTCAGGAGAGACCACCTCACAGGAAGTGAGCCAAACTACATAGAGGAGAGTTATGATGGGCACTAACGCTTGTTACATTTGTGGAAAACCGGGTCACATGGTGAAGGATTGTACGATTAGGGGTGTCAAGAACAAGGGAAGGAGAGATTTCAGTCTAATGGTCCAAGTGAAGAGGCTCCAAGGAGGCAACTATTCTTCCCACTCAAGTATGGGGGTGCAGGGGAAGGCACATCTGGTGAAGTCTCGGGTGAGTAGCCTTAATTAGTCCTTCAGGTATTTGACTGTGTATGGTGTGTATGCACTAGTATGAGGTTAAAATGTTTGAGAAATCATGTTGGTTGCTGATTTGTATAATTTATATGTTTACTTTTGTTGTATGTGTATGTTCTATACATGACTTACGTATTTTTAGTAAAGAGTAATATCATTCGGAGACGAATGTTCCTAAGGGGGGATAATGTTACAACCCTAAAAACGGATAAGATAAGAAATGCTTAATGTGTCAGAATGCCTATGATTAAACCAGGGTTCAAACGGATTGATGCGCGTAAACCAGACCTCGTAACCCTTGCTACGGCCAAGACAACTAACTTGGGGAGTAAGTTGAGCTTGGAAAGGTTAGGTCCAACCATGGAGGGCTCTCGAATACGAAGATTTACTTGAAGAAGTCTTTACCGGACTTAAAAAGGGAATATCTAAGGTTTGGAGGGTCTAGGGGTAAAATGGTATTTTCCTAGGCTAAGAGTAGTATCATATTTACTCTAAAGATATAATTAATTATTTAATAACTAAGGTTGAGGGGCATTTTGGGGAGAGAGGGCCGAAATGGGGCTCTTGAAGTTAAATCTTGCTCCACACGGGTTCGAACCTAGGTGGAAACAATGAATTAAATTGTTTTTAATTTAAGTTGGTAAATTAATGTAAATAATTTATATTTATTAGTTATTAGCCGAATTAAAATAAAAGGAAATCAGATTTTTAATAATCAAATAAAACCTTATTTGACTAAGTCCTAAACTAGACTCCTAAGCCTAAGAAAACTCTTCTCTCCCACGCTCATCTCTCTCTATCACGTCTGTATCACTCTCATTCACGTTTTGTCTGCCAAAAAACTCCAAAAACAGTAGGTAAACCAAGGTTCTTCACTCTTGAAGAACTCACACGAAAAAAAATAAGAAAAACAAACGTTAATCAATCACGTAGGCAAAGAGAAGGTTTTCGATCGAGTTTGGTGTTCTAATTTTGGTGTTGGACGTGTGTTTGGAGGGATTCTTTGGGCTGCAAGTCGAGGTTTGAACGTCAAAAAGGTATGGGTTTTCTTGTATCTTGGTCCCTTTCCCAAGAGACCCCTAAATATTCAATCAAATCTAATTCGAAAACTAGGATTGTTCCCGTTGCATCTACCTTTCACTAGCTCCCGTTGATCTGTAGGTTGGGTATGTTTGGTGGTAGATATTAGGCATGTAATGTATTTCGTGTTGAATGTATTCATGAATGTTGTTTGGAATCGTATTAATGACAACCTATGTTTTTTGAAAAGATGTGTATGTGTGTACAATGTAGCCGTGACTCCTTTGGTTTGAGCATAAAATATAACATGTTATGGTTCTGTTCTTACGCGCACAAACTTATATAAATCGTGATGTTCATAAGTAATGTAAATATGCTGATTTGATTGCAATTCTTTATCGAATGAAATCTTGAAAATGCACCTAAAGAACTCACTATAAAAAACTACATAAAACGTCTAAACATTTAATGTGAAAGAAGTAAGACAATAGGCTGCAAATATTTTCAGCAGCTTGTTAATGAGTTTCGGCCAAGCTAAGGAGAATTTCATGCTATGAAAAAAATGAACTAAAATATGTGAGATCACTGGGGATTGAACCCATGACCTCACCATGTTGAAAATCAATGAAATAAGGTGAGAAAAAGGAAAAGTGGCATGTGGGACTCGAACCTATGATATTGGTTGGAAAATGAAAAAAATGAAAAGAAAAGAAATGAGAAGAGTGGGATTCGAACCCACAACCTCTCAGAAAATAAAGGAGAAAGAAAAAAATCAAAAAATAAAAGAAATTAGAGAGTGGGATTCAACCCCACAACCTCTCAGGCATTAAAGGAGAAAGGAAAAATGAAAAGAAAAGGAATGTGAGTCGTGGGATTCGAACCCATGACCTCTTAGGCAGATTTAAGGAGTATTAAAAATGCAAATAAAAGAAATCTGAGGCGTGGGATTTGAACCCACGACCTCTAGGAAGTAAAGGAGAATTAAAATAAAAATAAAGTGTGCGAGATATTCAAGGAGAAACAAATGAACAAATAAAAGGGGATGTGGGGGTGCGAACCCACAACCCCTCGGCAAAAGGAGAGAGTTTGATGAAAAAGAATTAAAAGAAAACGAGGTTGTGAGGGTTCGATCCCACATCTTCTTAATTCCATTGAGCGAAAAATGAAGACAAAAACTAAGGGAAAATTAAAACAGGTGCTTGGGCTCGATCGAGGGTCCCAATGTCATGAGGACTATAAATAATATCAATGAAAAATGTAAGAATTGTCCAAGGGATTCGAACTTGGGTTCCCTTGCCCAAATTTCTGTATTGATACATAAATCATATGTGAGTTAAATAATATTTCCACCTACTTAGATCTAAATCGATCTTGCCATACATATAAGATACATAGGTCTTGTATAACATAATCTTAGGAAGATATGAGTTACCTAATGAACTATAAATGAAGCGTCATGGCTTGTATGTATAGACCCTTAAGTCTAGCAAACGTTTAAAAATAAGGGAACCTAAGATGTATGTGATGAAATGAAGTAACGCTAGAAGGGTTAAGTACGAGTGTAAAACACACTTAATGGACAAGTGCATTGGCATATGAGAAAATGAACATTTACATAAAATGGGATGATTAATTATGAAGAGCAATTGTGCTAATGTAAATGAATGTGGTGACAAAATGATATGAGGCTAATGTAAAATATGAGAGCAATCTCAAATGAGCCTAAGTAAATGTTACCAAAACGTACTCACCTATAAGAGTGTAAGTAAATTAAAAGACCAGTCTCGATGAAAAATCTAATGAAAGTATTGAGATTAACACATTTAGTACTAATGATGAGATGAGAAATCATCTATTGAATTATGTTGTCCTCATACTAGAAGCCAGCTTCCATGATGTATGAGTTGAATGTAATGGAACTTTATACTGAACACCAATAGACAGCTATGAGTGGTGATGCCTTCTTTCGGGAAGGGCGGAGGTTCACATAACTCTCATCAGATGAGACTGTCCGGCATGCCTGGTATGGGTCTCCTTATATCTCCTAGTCTTCAAACCTATACTGTCATTATAGGGATCTGGCGGAGTTCAATTCCCATGTACGCTAGCATGTTTTGGGTCACTTTGGCTGGTTATTCCACCTCTTTTTGGTGTGGGGTTTCATGACACGGATTTCATGATGCTCAGAGGATCTATGTCGGTTAAAGTTAAAGTTCCCAAAGAATGAAGGAGGCCAGCCTCAAATGATGCACATAATGAAATGAACGATACCAAAGGTGTAAGGATAGGATAATGAAAAGGTGAGCTAGACTTAAGTTATGACGCTAGGTTAATCTTGGTCATTGCACAACAAACCAAATGATAGTCTTAAACTACATCCTAGGTATTACTGGTGATTGCACTAGTATATGAAAGAATGAAAAATTAAGTATATATGAATGAATGAAGCATATTTTGTGTTTGCTAAAGAAGGTTCCCTAGTTGAGGTCCCATATGTTGAGTCCTCATTTTGGGATGTCTAAACGTCAATTACATGATCTCAATGTCTCATGGCATATGAAAGAATGATATGAATTACGTGATACGATATGTGAAATATGTAATGTGTTGTTTGCACAATGATAATGGTGATTATGCATGTTACACTCATGGCATAAATTTCCAAATCCAAATTTTGCAAGTCCATTGACTTTCCTAATCCAAATTTCGCAAGTCCACCAACTTGACTTTCCATATAACATGTTGTTAGGAAAGAGCTATGCTTTCTCATGCATGTCCTTGGTGTGTGCTTGCATATACCAATACTTAACACAAGTATATACTGATTCCATACAATTATCTATTTTTAGGTGCAGGCACAGGTGGACGTTAGATCGTACGGTACCACGTTACAGCTATCCGGACGTGGAGCTTTCATCCAATCTTGGTAGGCCATCATGCTTTCGAGGATGTCTACAATTATTATCTTCTTAGATGTAGGCCTTATCTAGTGGATCAAGTCCCACTAGTGTTTCGTTTCCCACTTCATTTCAGATTTTGTATTGGTGCCGTTTTGTCAAGTACACATTTAATGCAGCTATGAGATATTTCTTTCATTTTATGATCTTAATGTTAGATGGTTGATTGTGAACATTTATGAGGTTAAGTAGAATGTCTTATACTAATGTTAAATAAAAATGTTCAAATTTTCCGCAAAAATTAATCTAGATGAAGTAAAGAATGACGTATGTAGGCTTGTCTGCGACCTTTGAGAGGTCAACAACGCAAGTCTCGTATAGAGTCTAGATTCCGACCGTGACAAAGTGGATATAAGAGTTCTAGGTTAAATTCAGAGGATAATAAGTTCACATCAACCACATCGAGTAGTTTCTAAGTCATGGTAGTGAAGTGCACCACTATCCTGGATTTGAGACTGTATGATGCTTAGAAAAAATTTCCCTTATTCTAGTCTTATCGTGCCTTCTCTAATGTTGGATTTCTATGTGCTAAGAGCGTATCAAACATCAACTCTTGAAGTTCCCAAAAGATGAATACAAGGAGAAAAAAAGGCGGAGAGATTGGAGGAGCAGCTGCTGGGGTAATTCAAGTTCCTTCCCAGGCTCCAACTACTGAAATAGATATCCCTGTTAACCCAGTTGGGTTGAAAGATGGAGAAGTAAGGACAACGTTGGTACATATGGCCCAAGCTTACACTTTACAAGCTCAGGATATTGGGTTTGATTGGTGCGGAGAAGTCTGAGTTTGCATCCTACAAGCTAAGGGATGTATCTCAATCCTGGTATAAAGTGTGGAAGGATAGCAAAGCCTTAGAAAGAGATCCTATTAGTTGAGTTCTTTCAAATGGCTTTTCTAGAGCGGTTATTTCCTAGATAAATGAATGAGGCTAAGGTTGAGGAAGTCATCATCCTTAAGCAGGGCTCGATGTAAGTCAGGGATAATCCCTGAAGTTCGTAAAACTTTATAACTTAGGAGAGACCACCTTGCAGGAAGTGTGCCAAACTACATGGAGGAGAGTGTATTATGGGCACTAACGCCTGCTACAGTTATGGCAAACCGGGTCACATGGTGAAGGATTGTACGATTAGGAGATGTCAAGAACAAGGGAAGGAGAGAGTCAAGTCTGATGGTCCAAGTGAAAAGGCTCCCAGGAGGCAACGATTCTTTGCATTCAAGTTTGGGGGTTCTGGGGAAGGCACCTCTGGTGAAGTCTCGGGTGAGTAGCCATAATTAGTCTATCAGGTGTTTGATTGTGTATGTTGTGTATGCACCAGTATTAGGTTAATATGTTTTAGACATTATGTTGGTTGTTGATTTGTATGATTTATATGTTTACTTATGTTGTATGCTTTGATGAGACAAGATTAGGAGAGAGTTTCTTAGTCTATTATTGTGAAACTAATAGTAAGTTTCAAGGATATGCACCATCATGTTAATATGTTAATCTGAAATTCACCCATTGGGAGTATTTGGATTACCTATGCATGTGTATGTTCTATAAATGACTTAATTATTGTTAGTGAAGAGTACTGTCATTCGGGGACGAATGTTCCTAAGGGGGATATTGTAACAACCCAAAAAATTGATAAGATAAGAAATGCTTAATGTGTCAAGAATGCCTAAGATTAGACCAGGGTTCACACGGATTGATGCGCGTAAACCAGACCTCGGAACCCTTGGTACATCCAAGACAACTAACTTGGGGAGTTAGTTTATCTTGGAAAGGTTGGATCCAACCATGTAGGGCTCTCGAATAAGAAAATTTACTTGAAGGAGTCTTTACCGAACTTAAAAACAGAAAATCATAGATTGGAGGATCTAGGGGTAAAATGGTCTTTTCCAGGATAAGAGTAGTATCGTAATTACCCTAAATATATAATTAATTATATAATTAATAAGGTGGAGGGGCATTTTTTGAAGAGAGGGCCGAAATTGGGTTCTTGAAGTGAAGTCTTGCTCCACCCAGGTTCGAACCTAGGTGGAAGCAATGAATTGTTTTTATTTTATGTTGGTAAATTGATGTACTTAATTTATATTTATTAGTTATTAGCCGATTTAAAATAAAAGGAAATAAAATTTTAAATAATCCAATAACACCTTATTTGACTAAGTCCTAAATTAGACTCCTAAGACTAAGAACACTCTTTTCTCCCACGCTCATCTCTCCCACGCTCATCTCTCTCTCTCACGTCTCTATTACTCTCATTCACATTTTCTCTGCCAAAATAACTCAAAAAACAGTAGGTAAACCAAAGTTCTTCACACTTGCTGAACTCACACGAAAAAAATAAAGAAAACAAACGTTAATTAATCACGTAGGCAAAGAGACGGTTTTTCGTCGAGTTTGGTGTTCAACTTTTGGTGTTGGACGTGTGTTTGGAGGAGTTCTTTGGGCAGAAAGCCGAGGTTTTAACGTCAAAAAGGTATGGGTTTTCTTATATCTTGATCCCTTTCCCAAGAGACCCGTTAAGATTCACTCAAATCTAATCCAAAAACCAGGATTGTTCCCGTTGCATGTCCCTGTCACTAGCTCCCGTTGATTCGTCGGTTGGGTATGTTTGCTGGTATATATTAGGCATGTAATGAGTTTTCGTATTGAATATGTTCATGAATGTTGTTTGGAATCTTATGAATAACAACCTATGTTTTTCCAAAAAGAAGTGTATGTGTGTACGATGTAGCCGTGACTCCTTTGGTTTGAGGTTAAAAATAACATGTTATGGTTGTGTTCTTACGTGCACAAACATATATAAATCATGATGTTCATAGGTGATGTTAATATGCTGATTTGAGTGAAATTATTTATTGAATGAAAACTTGAAAATGCACCTAATGAACTAACTAAAAAAACTACTTAAGACGTCTAAACATTTAATGTGAAAGAAGTGAGATAATAGGCTTCAAAAATTTTCAGCAGCTTGTTAATGAGTTTCGGCCAAGCTAAGGAGAATTTCATGCTATGAAAAAAATGAACTAAAATATGTGAGATCACTAGGGATTGAAACTGTGACCTCACCATGTTGAAAATAAATGAAATAAGGTGAGAAAAAGGAAATGTGGCATATGGGACTCGCACGTATAACCTTTGCTGGAAAATGAAAAAAATGAAAAGAAAAGAAATGAGAAGAGTGGGATTCGACCCACAACCTCTCAGACAGTAAAGGAGAAAGAAACAAAACGAAAAAAAGAAAATAAATGACAGGAGTGGGATTCTAACCACAACCTCTCAGGTAGTAAAGGAGAAAGGAAAAATGAAAAGAACAGGAATGTGAGGCATGGGATTTGAACCCACGACCTCTTAGGTAGATTTAAGGAGAATTAAAAATGCAAATAAAAGAAATGTAAGGCGTGGGAATTTAAACCACGACCCCTAGGCAGTAAAACATAATTAAAATAAAAATAAAGTGAGGTTGTGGGGGTTCGATCCAACAACCTCATTGTCAATGCGAGATAGTGAAGGAAAAATAAATGAAGAAATAAAAGGGGTTGTGGGGGTTCGAATCCACAACCCCTCGGCCAAAAGGAGAGAGTTTAAGAAAAAGAAATTAAAAGAAAATGAGGTTGTGGGGGTTCGATCCCACATCCTCTCAATCCCATTGAGTAAAAAATGAAGAGAAAAACTAAGGGAAAAATAAAAAGAAATTGTTTGGGCTCGATCTAGGGTCCCAATGTCATGAGTACTATAAATAAAATCAATGAAAAATGTAAGAGTTATCCAAGGGATTCAAACTTGGATTCCCTAGCCGACATTTCCGTATTGATACATAAATCATTTTTGAATTAAATGTTCAAGAATAACGCCGCCTACTTAGATCGAAATCGAGATCTTGGCATACATACAAGATACATAAGTCTTGTACCACATAATCTTAGGAAGATATGAGTCACTTAACGAACTATGAATGAAGCCTCATGGCTTATATCTATAGACCTATAAGTCTAGCATATGTTTAGAAATAAGTGAACCTAAGATGTATGTAATGAAATGAAGTAACCTTAGAAGAGTTACGAGTGTAAAACACACTAAATGGCCAAGTGCATTGGCATATGATGAAATGAACATTCACGTAAAATGGGGTGTGTAATTATGATGAGTAATTGTGCTTATGTAAATGAATGTGGTGAAAACATGATATGAGGATAATGTAAGAGATGAGAGCAATCTCAAATGAGCCTAAGTAAATGATACAAAAACGTACTCACCTATGAGAGTGTAAGTTAATGAAGAGACCAGTCTCTATGAACAGTCTAATTAAAGTATTGAGATTAACACACTTAATACTAATAATGAGATGAAAATCATCTATTTAGCTATGATGTCCTGATACCAGAAGCCTGCTTCCATAACGTGTGAGTTGAATGTATGGAACTTTATATTGAGCACCAATAGACTAGGTATGGGAGGTGATGCCTTCTTTCGGGAAAGGCAGAGGTTAACGTAACTCTCATGAGACGAGACTGTTCCGCATGTCGGATATGACTCTCCTTATTTATCCTAGTATTTGAACCTATACTTCCAATATAGGGATATGGCGGGGTTAAATTCCCATGTATGCTATCATGCTTTGGGTCCCTTTGGCCGGTGATTCCACCTCTTTTAGGTGTGCGGTTTCATAACATTAGATTTTCTGATGCTCACATGATCTATGTCGGTTAAAGTTAAAGTCCCCAAAGAATGAATGAGGCCATCCTCAAATGATGCACATAGTGAAATGAATGATACCAAATGTGTAAGGATAGGATAATCAAGAGGTGAGCTAGACTTAAGTAATGACGCTAGGTTATTCTTGGTCATTGCACAGCAAACTCGATGAGAGTCTTAAACTACATCCTAGGTATGTCTGGTGATTTCACTAGTATATGAAAGAATGAAAAATGAAGTACGTATAAATGAATGAAGCAAGACTCTGTGTTTGCTAAAGAAGGCTCCCTAGTTCAGGTCCCATATGTTGAGCCCTCATTTTGGGAAGTCCTAAAGTCAAGTCCATGATCTCAAGGTCTCATGGCATATGAAAGAATTATATGAATTACGTGATATGATATGTCAAATATGTTATGTTCGTTTTGAAAAATCATAAGTTTGATGATGCATGTTATACTCATGGCATGACTTTCCAAATCCAAATTTGGCAGGTCCATTGACTTTCCTAATCCAAATTTGCCAAAGTCCACTGACTTGACTTTCCATATAACATTGTTGTTAGGAAAGAGCTATTCTTTCTCATGCATGTACTTGGTGTGTGCTTGCATATACCCATACTTAGTACAAGTGTGTACTAAGTCCATACAGTTATCTATTTTTAGGTGCATGCACAGGTGGACGTTAAATCGTACAGTACAATATTACAGCTATCCGGACAAGGAGCTTTCATCCGTACTTGGTAGGCCCTCATTCTTTTGAGGATGTCTAATGTTATTATCTAGCTTAGATGTAGGCCTTAGCTAGTGGAGCATGTCCAACTAGTGTTTCATTTCCCACTTAATTTCAGATTTTGTATTGGTGCCGTTTTGACAAGTACACATTTAATGTAGCTATGAACTATTTCTTTCATTTGATGATCTTAATATTAGATGGTTGATTGTGAACATTTATGAGTTTAAGTAGAATGTCTTATATGAATGTTGAATAAAAAAGTTCAAATTTTCCGCAAAAATTAACCTAGATGAAGTAAAGATGACGTATGTAGGCTTGTCTGCGACCTCTGACAGGTCAAGGACGCCGGTCTCGTCTAGGGTCTAGATTCCGATCGTGACACTTTTGTTTGCTCACTGTATTCAGTCATGAGTTTTCTAGTGTTTGAACGCGAGTCTATGTTTTAAGAATTGATCTTGACTAATTCAACTTAGGCTAATTATGTTAATTAAATAAATTAATTAGTTAATTACTAAAACGCCCCTCCTAGATTGACTAAAAATAGGAAAGCATTTGACTTTAGTCAAATCTAAAAATTTCCAGATTGTTTCGGCCTTGACCTTTATTTTTAATTAATTAATTAAGTTTTTAAGTTAATTAATTAAGTGACCTAAGGTAAATACTAAAGTACCCCTAAGTCATTAGGACCATAATCAACCCTTTTGGACCATCCTAGGTTAGGTACTAGGATGTTTCTTGAACTAGTTACTAGGTTAGTGTCAGCCGATTAAGTCTTAGATTGTCAGGTGCAGTAGATAGTTTATTTTTTTCCTAGGTTAGTTATCTAGTTAGGTCAGTTTGTTAGAGTCTAGATTTCGTTAGAGAGTTAGGCCCCACATGGATGGACCCGCGTGCACGCTTGCCCCTAACCAAATTTGGTTAGGGTGGTCGTGTGGTCCCCCCTTGGCCGGTTCCACGTGTGCTTGCACATATGTTGCTTGTACATTCAAAACTAACTGTTTTTGATGGTTCATTTGGAATGTTTACTTATAGTCAGAAGGATCCTTACTGTGTCCTTGGGCACTAATTAATCGACATGACCATTTCAATTGGTCATGTGCTATGGTGCCTAGTCTTGAAACATTGATGCCTCGTACTTATTTTGTGAGCAATGAAAATGAAGATTTTTAGCTAAGTGTCTTTATTGCAGGTAAATTTCTTGGACAAGCTTGTTAATACATAGAAAATTGGGTATTACCCTTTGAGCCAATATTTTTTAATATGCCAAATATTTCTATATATTTGGCATTGGGATGCCTATGTACCCCCAATACCTATTCCTAAAACATAATAGCTTCTTCACTAGACGAGTACATTTTCTTGAATGATACAGTCCGAGTCGTCCCACGCATCAAGTCCCAATTATTAGGGGGTCACTGTATCGGGGGATAACGAACAAAGAGCCTCGTCTAATGAGACCACTAGCTCATAAGTTACACCCGCGCACTAAACATGATCCTTCCCAACAGAGGGTAAACCAAACATGTGGTGTGTTGAAGGGAAAATATAGATATACAGAGATCCCAAGATGATTAATGGGAGGGTGGTGATGTTCCCAATTGATTATTCGGGAACGGCGAGTCCTTAAAGAGAGCCTAAATAGAGTGCCAGAGGTGCACTGGCTATTAAACCTCCACAAGTGTTACTGGATGGAACATGACACGGGAACATACAATGAGGAGATTGTGTAGGAGTTCTATGTTTCCTATGTTGCCACTCTCCGAGGGTTTATTTATAAGTGGGCCAAACCCGCAAAAGAGGACCCTCTCACTTCCATAATGTTCCGAGGATGCTAGGTATACATCTCACAGGTCACCATCTGCTAATTTATATATGGCCCCATCGTTTGTCAAGACTAGGGTCTTAACACCATAGAGTTTGATTACAGATGGGATATAGTCGGGGGAATTCATTTTCAAAAGACTACCAAGAAACGAGAGGCGGTGAAGATGTGGCTAGCCTAATACATTGTTATAGATGGTGGGCTAGGTAAGTGGATCACAACACTCCGAAGGGGCATGAGGAAGGTTACACTAAACCTTGTGGCAAAATTATTTTGGTTGTTGGTCCGAAATAGAGTATCACCTACAAAGGCAGATAGCATACTCATGTGGGACAGGGCAGTCATAGTGGCAACACTAGTAGCAGAGTTTGAGATTAACTTTTCGCGAATGATTTTGGCGGAGATACAAGATAGGATATTCAAGACCTACACTTCTTACCACTTTCCATGTTTGATCATTCACATGTGCAAAGAGAGCCCTAGTCGAGGTTCCTCTATTAGGTGAAAATATTGTAGACACGGTGGAGCACACACAAGATGATGACCCCTCCATACTAAATCAAAATAATCCCACCCCAACCTCTTTTTGTCATCCCGCTAGTAGTGCCCCCAGCTCATCTAGGTCCACACCACCCACAGCCGCAGAGGTTATTCCCTTTGCTAGAGTCCAGAAACTAGACGTTCATATGGCCACATTGATCCATCATACACAACCTTTTATGCAGAAGTCCCTAGTTGAGGCCAAGAATCGCTTAGAAAAAAGTGTGGCTAAGCAAGGGGAGCAGAAGATCTAAGAAGTCGGCAAACGCCTGGACGCATTTAAGTTACGAGTTCTGTCATGAACAACCCCCACCACTGTCACGACCGGATTCTAGTCCTTAGACGAGACCTGTGTCGTTGACCTCCCACAGATCGCAGACACGCTTACTTACATCATTCTTACTTTGTCTAGGTCAATTTTAGCGGAAAGTTTGAAATTTTTTGTTTCATAACATACATACTAATCATTCTATTAGATTTATAATTTTTCACCATCAACCAATTAACATTAAAATTATCAAAAGAAAGAAATAGTTTAATATAGAATTAAATGTATACTTGTCAAAATGGCACCAATACAATGTCTGAACAAAAGCGGAAAGAAACACTAGTGGAACATACTCCACTATCTCAATCCTATAACTAAACTTGAATATAATGGGAAAGCATCCTCGAAAGCATGAGGGTTGACCATGTCCGGATGAATTCTCCACGTCCGGATAGTTTGAGCATCAGCCTGTAGCTCTAGCGTCCACCTGTACCTGCACCTAAAATTGTAGAGTTGTATGGGATTAGTAAACACTTGTACTAAGTATGGGTATATACAAGCACACACAGAGGACATGCATGATTAAGAACAAATCTTTCCTGACAACATGATTATGGAAAGTCAAGTCAGTGGACTTGCAAAATAGGGATTAGGAAAGTTAGTTGGCTTTCCAAGTTTAGATTAGGAAAGTGAGTGAACTTTACTAATTTGGATTAGCGAAGTCATCCCATGAGAGTAACATGCATCATTATACTTGTCATATTGCACACATCACATAACATCTTGCACATATCACATAACATATTGCGTTATCACATAATATTTTTCATAACATTCGCACATATGGGACCTCAACTAGAGAGCCTTCTTTTGTAAACAAGGAGTGTTTCGTTAATCCATACGTTCTTCATTTCAATTCATTCATAGGCTTGTGTAAACATCAGCTATACCTAGGATGTAGTTTAAGAATTTCATCGGGTTCGTTGTGCAATGATAAAGAATGACCTAGTGTCATTACTTAAGTCTAGCTCACCTCTTCATTATCCTATCCTAACACCTTTGGTATCATTCATTTCATTATGTGCTTCATTTAAGGCTGGCCTCATTCATTCATTGGGAATCTTAACTTGAACCGACATAGATCATGTGATCATCATGATATCCAGTGTCATGGAACCCCACAACGAAAAAAGGTGGAATCACCGGCTAATGAGACCCAAAAGTACATGCTAGTGTACATGGAATTGAACCCCGCCATATCCCTTTATTGGCATCATAGGTTCGAACACTAGGAGATACAACGAGACCCATACCCAGCATGCCGGACAATCTCATCTCATGAGATTTATGTGAACCTCCGTCCTACCCGAAAGAAGGTATCACCGCTCATATCTAGTCTATCGGTTTAGTGCATATCTATTTAGGATTTAGGGTTTAGTGCATATGGTTTTGTAAGGGTTTTAAATTATTTTACGGTTTTATAGTGTGTATAGGATTTAGTGTCTTTTAATGTTTAGGGCTTTGTCACGACCCAAAACCGAGCCGCGACTGGCACCCACACTTACCCTCCTATGTGAGCGAACCAACCAATCTAAACCCTAACATTTCATTATAATATCAACAGAAAGTAATGCGGAAGACTTAAACTCATTAATAAAAACCAATTCAATAACTTCTAAAATTCAACATCTATTATTCCCCAAAATCTGGAAGTCATCACCACAAGAACATCTATGATCAAATTACTAAACTAAGAGTATTCTAAGAAGCTAAAATAAACAAAAGCTAGTCCATGCCGGAACTTCAAGGCATCAAGACATGAGGAAGAAGATCCAGTCCAAGCTAGAAGCATTAGCTCACCCTGAAATCCGGTGTAATGAAGACTGGCTAGAGTTGCTGTTGAGTT
>NC_028638.1:22998174-23007450 GCF_001406875.1 Solanum pennellii
CTATCCTGGTGCCGGAACGTGACACCCGATCCATATACTATCCTGGTGTCGGAACGTGACACTCTGATCCATATATATATACTATCCTGGTGCCGGAACGTGAGTCCATATACTATCCTGGTGTCGGAACGTGACACTCCGATCCATATACTATCCTGGTGCCGGAACGTGACACCCGATCCACTATTTCTATCCTGGTGTCGGAACGTGACACCCGATCCCCTAATCTCATTACTTTAGTTCATCAAGCCTTCTTTTATACCAAGGCATCATCATTAACAAAGTAAATTTAGGATTTAAGATTCAACAGCCTCATCATGCTAGTTTCATCACAATTATATATATAAAATCACATCATGCATGCACACAATTAAGCATATAGAAGACTTTATAATACTACCCAACACATATCATTCGCTATTAAGAGTTTACTACGAATAGCATAAACCATAACCTACCTCCACCGAAGATTCGTGATCAAACAAGCAAATTCCCCAAAGCTTGTGTTTACCTCTTCGTTCGTTTCTCCCTCTATCAATCGATCCTCTCTCTCTCTTTGTTCTTTTTATTTTTCTTATTCAAAACCCTTCTTCTTTTACCCTAATTAGTATATAATTAAGTATAAAGATGGCAATAATAACCCACTAATTAACTCAAGGTTACCTCTTTTAACCCCCAAGTAATTAGGCTTATTAACATTAACCCACTAACTTTATAATTAAAGCAGGAATAGTCCAAAACGCCCCTTAATTTACTTAACAGAAATCCGACCCATCCTGGGATTTACGCAGCCTGTGACGGGCCGTCGTGCCTGTGATGGTCCGTCCTGCTGCTCCGTCACAGAGTTCAGAGACTCGATTTCCTTGAAGAGTCTGTGACGGTCCATCGTGCCCACGACGGTCCGTCCTGCCATGTCATCACGAAGTTCAGAGAGTCGATTTCAGTACCCAAATTTCAGAATTCTAAGTGTTTTGGAACGAGACCCCCTCGACGGCCCGTCGTGCCCATGTTCCGTCGACTCACACAGTTTTTCCAGAAATAAAATCTGCTGCTCAAAATGACTAAACAGGTCGTTACAGGCTTAGAGTTTTAGGTTTATAATTTAGGGATTTAGGTTAGGGTTTTATTAAGTTAACGGTGTTATCTAGGTTTTTAAATGTTTAGGGCTTTGGGTTTTCTAGGTTTAGGTTATTTAGGGTCTTATATGTTTAGGGTTTAGGACGTAGGGCCTTTTTGTTTCTACTAGGGTTTAACATATACAATGTATGGATTTTTAAGGCTTAGAACTTTGTGTTTTTTAGGTTTAGGGGTTTTGGGATTTAAGGATTTTAATGGGTTAAGTGTTTCTGAGGTTTTTTTTTAGTGTTTGTGGTTTAGGCCTTAGGGTTTGATCTTAGAATTTAGTGTTTTGATCTTAGGGTTTTGCAGGTGTTTCAAATGGGTTTTTGTATTTCTGAAGATTTAGGGTGTAGTGTTTCTTAGAATTTTTTTAGGGAGTAGGGTTTAGGTATTAGAGTTTTTTTCGCTTTTCAAGAATTTAGTGTTTAGAACTTAGGGTTTTTTATGGGTTTCAAATATTATTTTTTTTTTGGGGGGGAGGGGGGGGGTTTCTTTTAGTTCTTATAGGATTTAAGGCTTCTGAAGATTTTTGGTGTAGGGCTTCTAAGGATTTTTTGTTAGGGAGTAGGGATTAGGGCTTAGAGTTTTTTTAGTTTTAGAGGTTTAAGTTAAGAATTGTATCTAGGTTTTTAGGGTTTCGATTTTTTGGGTGTTAAAGGTTTAGTATTCAAGGGTTATTGTTTTTATGTGTTTTTACGGTTTAGTGTATACAATTTAGGGATTTATTTTGTTTAAAGCTTAGAGATTTAATTTGTAGGTTTAGGGGTTTTCAGGGATATGTATTTCTACTGATTTTTTGGGGTTCAGGATTAGGTCTTAGGCTTTATTGTATTTTTTTAGGTTTGGGGTTTCTAGAATTTTAGGACTAAGGGTTTAGAGCTTAGGGTATATAGGACTTTTAAATGTGTTTTAGGATTTATTTTATGGTTTATAGGACTTGGGGTATCTTAAGGTTTAGATTATAGGGATTATGCGGGTTTCGGGCTTAGATTTAGGGTTTAGGTTAGGGTTTAGGGTTTTCATAGATTTAGGATTTTGGGTTAAGGGTTTTATCTAGCTTTTTAGAGCATACGACTTTGTATTTTTTCTGTTAGGAGTTTTTTGGGTTTTCTAAATTTAGGGTTTAGGACTTAGGTTTTTTGTGATTTTTAGGGTTTACCATATACAATCTTGTGCTTTATATGGCTTAGGCATTACAGATATACGGTTATGTATTTTTTAAGTTTAGATTTCTTTTTTTTTTCACCTTATAGTTTACGAATTTTTAGGATTTAGCATTTAGAGTTATGGATTTTGTAGGTATATGAAATTGATTTTCGGTTTAATTTAGGGTTTATAGGTTTTAAGGTTTGTTATGGTTTAGGGTTTAGGATTTATTAGTATTTTAGATTTAGGATTTATGGTTTTTTTATTTGGGCTTAGAGTTTAGGGTAAGGATTAAAGGTTTTAGATTAGGGTTTAGGGTTTAGAGATTTTTTAAGTGTTTTACCTAGGCTTTAAGGGTTTAGGTCTTCGGGTTTTTGAGATTAAGATTATCTATTATTTTATAGGTTAACGGTTTTGGGCATAGGTTAATTTTTGTGTGTTTTAGGGTTTAGCATATACAATTTAAGGATTTATAGAGTTTATATTATAGAGGTTTTATGTTTTGTGGTTTTTGAGTTTTCTATGGTTTTTAATGGCTAAGTATTTCTTAGGGTTGATGGATTAGTTTTTTTGTATTTTTTAGAAATAAGGTGTATGGGTTTTTAAGATTTAGGGTTTCAAATTTAGTGTTTTTTTGTATTAGTTTTAAATGATTGTAAGTGTTCATTTTAGGTTTTATAGTTTTTACTAAGGCTTAGGATATTGGGTTTAGAGCTTACGATTCTTGATGGGTTTCTAATGGATTTAGGGTTTATTTTAGTGTTCTATAGATTTAGGGTTTCTTAAGGTTTAGGGATTAGGGTTTTCTTGAATTTTGAGTTTTAGGTTAGGCTGTCTTTAGGTTTAGGATATTGGCTTAGGGTTTTTTGGGTTAAGGGCTTTGGTTTTATAAAGTTAAGGTTTTAGAGATTTATAGGTTTAGGGGCTTTTGTTTTATAAAGTTAAGGTTTTAGAGTTTTATAGGTTTAGGGGCTTGGCCTTAGTGTGTTTTTGTCTTCTCTAGGGTTTGACATATATGATATAGCACTTTATACGTTTTTTAGGTTAGTGTTTTTAGGTTTAGTGAGTTTCTTGTATTTATGTATTCTGAAAGGTGAAATGTTTCTTAGGGTTTTTAATTTGTGTTTTTAGGTTTAGGATTTACGAATTTTAAGGATTAGAGCTTAAATCTTTGACTTTTGTAGGGGTTTTAAATGATTTTAAGGATTTATTTTACGTCTTATAAGATTTAGAAACCCTTAAATTTTAGGGTTTTTGGTTTCTATGGGTTTTAGATTTTAGATTTACGGTATTATGTTATGACTTTTGGTTTAGGGCTGATGGTTTTAAAAACATTAGTGTTTCAGATGACGGGTTTTGTTTTGGTTTCAAGGCTTTAGGGCTTTGGAGTTTAAGGTTAAAGTTATTGAGAATTTTTAAGGTGAGTGTTTAAGTATTAGGTTTTATTTTGTCTTTTTAGGGTTTAGCATATATGATTTAGGGTTTGGGTTTTAGGTTTATCATTTAGGATTTTATGTTACGGTTTATGGTTAAGGGCTTTGAGTTATTTTTAGGTTAAGCTATTTTTATGGTTTTATAGGTCTATGGTTTAGGGTATTTGTTTTCTAGGGTATTTAACATATACGATTGAGGGCTTTATAGCTTTTAGAGATTTAAAGTATTTTATGTTTATGTTTTTCTCAGGGTTTTTTAGGTTTTAGCGTTTAGGGATTAGGTTTTTTCGTTTATAGTTTAGGTTTTTGGTTTACAGATTTTTCGGATCTATAGTTTGAAACTTAGGGTTTTGTAAGGGCTTTTAAGGGTTTTTAGGGTTTGTATGATATATGGTTTCTTAAGGTTTAGAGTTTAGAATTTCGTAGGGTTTTGGTTTTAGGATTTTCGGTGTTAGGTTACTGTATAGGGTTTCTTATGTTTTGAGTTTTAGGTTAAGTATTTTATTTATATTGATAGGGTTTAGGGCTTTCCATTTTTTTGGTTAAGGAATTTTAGGGTTTTATTGGTTTCAAGTTTAGTGATTAGTTTTTTTTATATAGGGTTTAGTATATAGAATTTAGGATTTAGATTTTAGAGGTTTTTAGGTAGCTATTTTGAGATTTTCTGAAGTTTTTAATGGTTAAGTGTTTCTTAGGGTTTACGGCTTAGGATTTTCTTGTCTCTTTTAGTATAAGGTTTATGGATTTTTAGGGTAAAGGGTTTGAAGTTTAGGGCTTTATAAGTTTTTAAATGGATATAAGAGTTCATTTTAGGTTTTAGAGGATTTATTAAGGTTTACGATGTTTTGTTTAGAGTTTAGGTTCTCGATGGGTTTATAAATGGATTTAGGATTTAATTCATTGTTCGTAAAATTTAGGGTTTATTAAGATTTAGGAATTAGTGTTCCAATGGATTTAGGGTTTTATGTTAGGGTGTCTTTAGGTTAAGGGTATTGGGTTACAATTTGTAGGGTTAAGGGCTTTGGTATTATAAGGTTATGGTTTTTAAGGTTTTATATGTTTATGGTCTAGGTCTTAGTATTTTTTCTGTGTTTTCTAGGGTTTAAGATATATGATACAGGGCTTTATAGGGTATTGAGCAAAGTGTTTTTAGGTTTAGCAAACTTCGGGTACTTTAGGTTTCTTAAAGGTTAAGTGTTTCTTAGTGTTTTTTTATTGTGCTTTTTAGGTTTTGGGTTTACAAAATTTAAGGATTAGGGTTTAAATCATAGGAATTTGTAGGGGTTTGAAATTATTTTTAGGGTGTATTTTAGGGCTTATAGTATTTTAGGTTTCTTATGTTTTAGGGTTTTAGGTTTCCTAAGGTTTTTAGATTTTTGATTTAGTGTTTTAGGTTAGGGATTTTAGCTTAAGGCTGATGGTTTTATTATATTTAGGGTTTTAGATGAAGGGATATGTCTTGGTTTTATGGTCTTATGGCTTTTTGTGTTTAGGTCAAAGTTCTTGAGGATTTTTTATGTTTAGGGTTTAAGTCTTAGGTTTTTTTTTGTGTGTTTTTTAGGGTTTAGCATATATTTTTATAACTTTATACGGTTTAGAGCTTAGAGTTTTTTTGGTTTAGTAATTTTTTAGAATTAAGTATTTCTTAGTGTTTTAGGGTGTTGGACTAAGGCTATAGCATTTTAAAGGTTTAGGGTTTACGAATTTTTAGGATTTGAGGTTTAGAGTATAGGTTTTGTAGGAGTTATAAATGGTTTAGAGTTTATTTTTGGGTTTGTAGGATTTAGGGTTTGATAAGGTTCAAGGTTTACGGTTTCTTAGGGTTTTGTGTATAGGATTTAGCATTTTCGAATTAGGTTTAGGTTATAGGATTTAGGGTTTCTTAGGGTTTTTGGTATAAGATTTAGGTCTTTTGGATAGGGTTTAAGGTTTGCGCTATAGGAATTATTGTTTAGGGCTTAAGGTATTTTTATATTTCGTATTTTAGGTCAAGGCTTTGAGTTTTTTGGGCTATGATTTATTATGGTTTTGTAGGTTTAGGGTTTTTGATTAATGGTTTTATTTAGGTTCTTAGGGTTAATAACTTTTTGTTTTTTTGGTATGTTTTCTAAGGGCACTTAGTCTTTAGGTCTTAGAGTTTTTGTGGCTTCCGGGTTTAGAATATACAATTAAGGGACTTATAAGTTTTAAAATTGAAAATTTATTCATTAGGTATTTTGGGTTTCTTTGAGTTTATTATAATTAAGTGTTTCTATGAGTTTTTATGGGTTAGGGATTAGCGCAAGCGGTTTTGTTTATTTAAGTTTAAGGTTTATAAATTTTTAGGTTTTAAGGTTTATAGCTTAGGATTTTGTAGGAGTATAGAGTGGATTTTAGGGTTTATAGGATTTAGGGTTTCTTAAGGTTTAGGATTTAGGATTTAAGGTTTTAGTTCAGGCTTTAGGGTTTAGGGATTATGGTTTTTTTGTTAAGATTTTTTATGGTTTTATAGGTTTACAATTTTTTGCTGAAGGTTTTTTGTGTGTTTTAGGGTTTCACTTATATGATTTAGGAATTTATAGGGTTTAGGGCGTACATGTTTAGAGGTTTAGTTGTTTTGGGGTTTTAATGGTTTTTGAGTGTTTTTAGTTTAGGTTTTATGCATTTTTGAATTTAAGGTTTACAAATTATAGTTTTTAGAGATATTTTAATGGTTTATAGGGTTTATAGGATCAAGTGTTTCTTAAGGTTAAGGCTTTCAGGTTTAGGATTTAGGGTTTTAAGTTAGCATTTTGGGGTTATGGTCTTTGCGTTATTATTGGGTTAAGTTTTTTCAATGGTTATATAGGTTTAGGGTTTAGGATTTGTGTTTTCGAGGATTTAGCAAATATGATTGAGAGATTTATAGGTTTTTGAGCTTACAATTTTTTTATCCGTAGAGGTGTTAAAAGTTTTTTGAATTTTTTAGGGTCCTTAATGATTAAGTGTGTCTTAGGGTTTATTTTAGGGTTTAAGGTTTAGCTAAGGTTTTTTGTTGTATTTTTAGGTTTAGGGTTGACATATTTTTAGGTACTAGAGTTTCAACCTTAGGGTTTTTGATATACCGTGGTTTCACGGTATTATTAATACTTTTTCCTTAAGTTTAGTGTGTCCAAAAGCCTTTTTTTTGCTAATTTTTATATAAGTTTCTCCTTCTTTGCAGGAAATCTGTCCAAAGATGAATGCGGAGGTTTTTGAGCGAAGAAATGCAGAAGAGACCACCTACGGAGCTTGTGAAGGTCCGTCATGCTCGTGACGGTCCGTAGGTGGTACGTAGTGCAGCTGCTGAAGGAAGATGGGGAAGTCTGACCAAGTGTGGGGTTACGGAAAGCGTGACGGACCGTCGTAGCCATGACGGTCCTTCCTGCAAGTTCGTCATGAAGATCATAGAAGTAGCCCCAGTATCCATATTCCAAGAGTTCAAGTGTTTTGGAACGGAGACCCTCGACGGACCGTTGTGCTCGTAACGATCGGTCATACCTGCCATCGAGGGTAACGAAGAGAGAAGCTAATGATATTTGCAAAGTATGGGACAACGGAGTCCATGACGGCCCGACGTGTCCACGACGTCCCGTCGCGAGGTCCGTCGACCCAGCCGCGTTTTGACAGATTTCCAGCAAATAGAGTCCTTGTTTAATTAGGTTTTTTTTTTTATAAATAGTTCGAAACCTCATTTTTTGAGGTTAGAATCTGGATATTAGGTTAGACTCTAGATCATTGTTAGACCTTTGAATATTGTGAGACTCTTGATTATTTTGTAGACTCTTTGAGAGATTATTGATTATCTTGAGACTTTTATCATTGATTTTTGGTGACTTTTGTTGATTAATCAAGTGAACTTTCTGATTTTACTATTACTCATCGAAGTAAGTGCATGAATTATTATATCACATATGTGAATATTGTAATTATGACTATGGGTAACTAAACTCCATAACTAGGGTTGTGGGAACCATTGGATAATAATAAGGTAAAACCTAACTAAAATAACAATTCTAGAATAGTGTCTTGCATGTATTGATAATTCTTTCGTTTAGAAGTCTTTTTAAAGGATGGCCAACGTAAGAACTCGCCTTAATGCTACTTGCCGGACCAAGGAGGTAGATAATAGGAAAAGAATTATCAACATAGATTTAGTGTATACTATCTAATAGGCTAGTATTGATTGGTACGAGGTAATAACTGAGTCAAATATCGAATATGATGCTTAATATGAGGTAAAGATAAGGGTTAGTATAGCAACACACATAGCCGGATCAAGGTGCAGAGTGAAATTTTCTAGATGTCGGACCAAGGATTTAGAAATACCTTATCACTTTGCATGCAAGATACTAGGAAAGAATTTTTATAGTTAGACTTATCAAGTTATGAACATGTGGGGAACACGTAAACCCTAGTTACCTTCATTAATTGATTAAAACTCCAACATTTGAAGCTGTTAAGTGTCTCTTTCAATTTCGCTAGTTATTTTTATTTATTTAGAAATAGAAAACCCCCCTTTTATCATTTTTGCTTTCCAAGGAAGTAATTGACTGAAAAATAGTAATAATAGATTGAATTTAAGTCTAAACTATTTTCCTCGTGGGAACGATCCCAACCTCACTAGTTGGGTTATTTACTTGACACGGCCGCTTTACTTCTTATTTGAGAAGTAAGTTTGAGCGTATCAGTTTTGTAAGGGCTTTTAAAGGTTTTTGGATTTGTAGGGTAAGGTTTCTTAAGGTTTAAAGTTTAACGACCTGTTTAGTCGTTTTGAGCATTTGAGTTTATTCTGGTAAAAACAATCAGGGTCGACGGATCCCACGACGGACCGTCGAGGGGGTCTCATTCCAAGACACTTAGACTCTGAAAATTTGGGTACTGAGATCGACTCTCTGAACTTCACGACGAAATGGCAGGACGGACCGTTGAGGGCTCGACGGACCGTCACAAATCCTTCCGCAGAATTAACTCTCTGAACTTTGTGACGGACCTGCAGGACGGACCGTCACAGCCGTGATGGACCGTCACAGTCTCCGTAAGCCCACTCGGGTCGGAATTTTGCTTAAGTGTTTAAAGGGGCGTTTTGGGCTATTCATGCTTATAATTATAAAGTTAGTGGGTTAATGTTAATAAATCAATTTCTTGGGGGTTAAATGAGATAACCTTGGAATAAATAGTGGGTTATTTTTATCATCTTTTATACTTAATTATATGAAAATTAGGGTAAAAGAAATAGGGTTTGAATAAGAAAAATAGAAAGAGATAGAAAAAGAGAGAGAACGAGCGAGAGAGAAAGAAGAACGAAGAGACAGCAAGGATTTGGAGAAGTAGATTGATCGATCACGATTCTTCGGTGGAGGTAGGTTATGGTTTATGCTATTTCATAGTAAACTCTTAATAGCGAATGATATGTATTGGGTAGTATGGTAAAGTCTCCTATATGCTTAATTGTGTGCATGCATGATGTAATTATATAATTGTGATGAACTAGCATGATGAGGATGTTGAATCTTAAACCTTAAAAACCTCTTTGTTAATGATGATGCCTTGGTATAAAAGAAGGCTTGATGAACTAAAA
>NC_028638.1:23010451-23012038 GCF_001406875.1 Solanum pennellii
GACTTTTGCATTGATCTGGAGCCGGGTACTCGCCCCATTTCCATACCCCCTTATAGAATGGCTCCAGCAGAGTTAAGAGAGTTAAAGGCCCAACTTCAAGAGTTGTTAGGAAAAGGCTTCATTAGACCAAGTGCATCCCCTTGGGGTGCTCCTGTATTATTTGTGAAGAAGAAAGATGGGAGTTTTCGGATGTGCATAGACTACAGGCAACTAAATAAAGTAACTGTTAAGAACAAGTATCCTCTTCCTCGCATTGATGATTTGTTCGATCAGTTATGAGGTGCTTGTACATTCTCAAAAATCGACTTGAGATCTGGTTATCATTAATTGAAAATACGGGCAGCAGATGTGCCAAAGACTTCTTTTCGAACCAGGTATGGGCATTATGAATTCTTGGTAATGTCCTTTGGACTAACGAATGCCCCTGCTGCTTTCATGAGCCTGATGAACGGGATTTTTAAGCCATATCTGGATCTCTTTGTTATCGTATTTATTGATGATATACTGATATACTCCAAGAGTAAGAAGGAACATGAGGAGCATTTGAGAATTGTGTTGGAAATGTTGAGGGAGAAAAAGCTTTATGCCAAATTCTCCAAGTGTGAGTTTTGGCTAGATTCAGTGTCCTTCTTGGGGCACGTGGTTTCTAAGGATGGAGTGATGGTGGATCCTTCTAAGATCGAAGCAGTGAAGAGTTGGGCAAGACCCACTAATGTTACAGAGATAAGGAGCTTTGTTGGTTTAGCTAGCTACTACCGTCGATTTGTCAAGGGATTTTCCTCTGTTGCTTCCCGATTGACAAATTTGACTAAGCAAAGTGTTCCATTTGTATGGTCGGACGAGTGCGAAGAAAGCTTTCAGAAGCTCAAGACCTTGTTGACTACTGCACCAATCCTTACCCTGCCAGTGGAAGGTAAGAATTTCATTGTCTATTGTGATGCATCCTATTCGGGTTTGGGTGCAGTGCTAATGCAAGAGAAGAATGTAATTGCTTATGCTTCGAGGCAATTAAAGGTGCACGAACGTAATTATCCGACCCATGATTTGGAGTTGGCAGCGGTAGTGTTTGCATTAAAGCAATGGAGGCACTATCTATATGGGGTTAAGTGTGAAGTCTATACGGATCATCGTAGCCGATAGTATGTCTTTACTCAGAAAGATTTGAATTTGAGACAGAGGAGATGGATGGAACTACTGAAGAACTACAATATCACTATCTTGTATCATCCGGGAAAAGCTAATGTGGTGGAAGATGCTTTAAGTAGAAAGGCAGGAAGCATGGGAAGTCTAGCTCACTTGCAAGCTTCTAGGCGCCCATTGGCTAGAGAGGTTCAGACTCTGGCTAATGACTTTATGAGGTTAGAAGTAAATGAGAAGGGAGGATTTTTGGCCTGTGTGGAGGCAAGATCTTCCTTTCTTGACAAGATTAAGGGAAAACAGTTTACTGATGTGAAACTGATCCGGATCCGAGATAAGGTGTTGCGAGGAGAGGCTAAAGAAGCAAAACTCAATGAGGAAGGTGTTTTGAGAATTAAGGGAAGGGTATGTGTACCCAGCGTTGATGTTTTGATTCACACTATTCTTACA
>NC_028638.1:23012323-23014430 GCF_001406875.1 Solanum pennellii
TGCTCACTTCATTCCGGTCAAGGTGACTTACAATGCAGAGAAGTTAGCCAAACTCTATATCTCAGAGATTGTTCGTTTGCATGGAGTTCCACTTTCCATCATATCATATAGAGGTACGCAATTTACTTCTAAGTTTTGGAGAACATTGCACGCTGAATTAGGTACTAAGTTGGATCTTAGTACTTCCTTCCACCCTCAAACCGATGGTCAGTCTGAGCGAACGATTCAGGTATTGGAGTATATGCTTCGTGCATGTGTGATAGAATTTGGTGGTCATTGGGATAACTTCTTACCCTTAGCAGAATTTTCATACAATAATAGCTATCACTCAAGTATTGATATGGCCCATTTGAGGCACTGTATGGGAGAAGATGTAGGTCTCCCATTGGATGGTTTGATGCATTTGAGGTTAGACCTTGGGGTACTGACCTTCTGAGGGAATCATTAGATAAAGTGAAATGCATTCAAGAAAAGCTTTTAGCGGCACAAAGTAGGCAGAAAGAATATGCAGATCGAAAGGTTAGAGACTTGGAGTTCATGGAGGGTGAGCAAGTCTTATTGAAGGTTTCACCCATGAAAGGGGTGATGCGGTTTGGTAAGCGAGGTAAGCTTAGTCCGAGGTATATTGGTCCATTTGAAGTTCTGAAGCGCGTGGGGGAGGTAGTGTATGAATTAGCCTTGCCCCCAGGATTGTCAAGAGTGCATCCGGTATTTCATGTGTCTATGTTAAAAAGATACCATGGGGATGGAAACTACATTATTCGTTGGGATTCAGTTCTGCTTGATGAGAATTTGTCTTATGAGGAGGAGCCTGTTGCAATTTTCGATAGAGAAGTCCGCAAGTTGAGGTCAAGGGAGATTGCATCCATCAAAGTTCAATGGAAGAATCGACCAGTTGAAGAGTCCACTTGGGAGAAGGAGGCTGATATGCAAGAAAGATACCCACACCTGTTTACAGATTCAGATACTCCTTTTCGCCCTTGTTTTTCTTCTTGTGATCGTTCGAGGACGAACGATGGGTAAATTGGTATCTATTGTAACGACCTGTTTAGTCGTTTTGAGCATTTGAGTTTATTCTGGTAAAAAATGTCAGGGTCGACGGATCCCACGACGGACCGTCATAGGCACGACGGACCGTCGAGGGGGTCTCGTTCCAAGACACTTAGACTCTGAAAATTTGGGTACTGAGATCGACTCTCTGAACTTCACGACGAAATGGCAGGACGGACCGTTGAGGGCTCGACGGACCGTCACAAATCCTTCCACAGAATTAACTCTCTGAACTTTGTGACGGACCTTCAGGACGGACCGTCACAGCCGTGACGGACCGTCACAATCTCCGTAAGCCCACTCGGGTCGGAATTCTTCTTAAGTGTTTAAAGGGGCGTTTTGGGCTATTCATGCTTATAATTATATAGTTAGTGGGTTAATGCTAATAATTCAATTACTTGGGGGTTAAATGAGATAACCTTGGAATAAATAGTGGGTTATTTTTATCATCTTTCATACTTAATCATATGACAATTAGGTTAAAAGAAATAGGGTTTGAATAAGAAAAATAGAAAGAGACAGAAAAAACGAGCGAGAGAGAAAGAAGAACGAAGAGACAGCAAGGATTTGGAGAAGTAGATTGATCGATCACGATTCTTCGGTGGAGGTAGGTTATGGTTTATCCTATTTCATAGTAAACTCTTAATAGCGAATGATATGTATTGGGTAGTATGGTAAAGTCTCCTATATACTTAATTGTGTGCATGCATGATGTAATTATATAATTTTGATGAACTAGCATGATGAGGCTGTTGAATCTTAAACCTTAAAAACCTCTTTGTTAATGATGATGCCTTGGTATAAAAGAAGGCTTGATGAACTAAAAGATTGAGGGTAATGGATCGGGTGTCAGGAACCGACACGTAGTAGTAGGGGATCGGAGTGTCACGTTCCGACACCAGGATAGTAATGAATCGGGTGTCACGTTCCGACACCAGGATAGTAGATGGATCGGAGTGTCACGTTCCGACACCAGGATAGTAGTGGATCGGAGTGTCATGTTCCGACACCGGGATAGTAATGGATCGGGTGTCACGTTCCGACACCAGGATAGTAA